>NW_028187088.1:6412592-6417724 GCF_003343005.1 Rhea americana
CTGTTTCATCTCAGAGTATTTAAACAAGTCTAAATTTAGCATAGAGCTAGGGAGAGGGAGGAGGGAAGGGAAAAAGCAAAGTAACCAGCCAAAGGCATTAATTAATATGATGCCTATGTTGCTGCTTCTATAAACAGCAGGGAAAGCATGCAGCAGCTTGCAGATGACTAGATCAAGGGGCTGATATTTACAGCACARCCAGGTGGAAGGTAGGGTCTAAAGGACACTTTTGTCCAGAGTCATCCCCACTGACACCTGATCATATTCTGGGGCCAGATAYTCATCCACTACTCACTGCTTCTGAAGCAACCTGAGCTGAGAAGTGTCAGTGGTGCAACACTTGCCTAACGAGTCTGTGCTCTGAGTCAGCCTATGACACCCTGTACGTCCCCGCCGTGTTACTCGAGGGTGAATCTGTCCCACTCTGTGGAGATCTCTGTGAGGTTTCGGTACCAAGCTGCATTCCTGCAGCAAGCAGCCTTCTGCGTAACTGCTCTGTGGAGTCATACCGGGGTCTTCCTGTGAGCGCTATTAGTCATTGGCCTGGTCTCCGATGCAGAGGGAGCCTTTCAGACCGTACTGAGTATTCTCCTGCAGCCAGATGGTATTAAAAATAGCTAGTTTAACCCCAGACGCTCCTGGGAGTRAGGGAGGTGTCATCTTCCCATAAGGATAGGTGAGAAAGGGACACTTACAGTGACGGTGCTCACCAGCACCACGAGGTGCTGCAAATCATTCGGCTCTCAATGCTGGCAGCAAGACTCGAAATTCCCAGGTCCCAGGCACGTTGCCAGCCATGCAGCTAGCCTGTTGCTAGAGCAAAGAGTATCATCTACTGGCATCATTTCCCAGGCCTGAATGGGATCCCCCCCCACAGTTGTGRGGATGCTTCCCCAGCCTATGACCAAGGGTCCGCTTGCAGCATCAGCACTAATGCAGAAGAGAGACTACAGCCCTCTTTCYCTTCCCCGCTCCCCTATTAAATCCACACTCCTGTAAATTTTGGCTTGCAAGTGCTAAACCTTTGCAGTGCTGAAACCTGATCAGAAGAGATTTGCATGACCAGCCAGTAAAACCACCAATAAAAGTGCTTTTCCATCACTGCCTCTGGCAAGGGCTCCCTCCTCCTGGCAGCTGCTGAGACAGGGAGATCAGGTTTTCTAGTATTGGCAAAGCACTAAATGACTGCTTTCCAAACTCCTCCAAGGCACTCTTAAACCTACCTCGACAGGCCAGAGACATCGTCTTCATATCTCCTGAACAAACACCATTTGTGAGAGCAGTTCTCAAAGAGGATGTTTGATCAGAGTAGAAAGAATCCTTTGTGCCCAGATATGTATCTAAGGAGGCCTGCYGTGAGATAATGAGAGACATAAGTTTACGTTCTTAGATAAATACATCTGCTGTGAACAAGACCACATAGTTTATCTCTGTCATTCCTTCAAGGAAAAATACAATCTTTCTAGGATCATAGGACTGAATTATTTTAAATCATTCAAAATCAAAGCAAACAATTTTTATTAAGCAATTATGTCCCAGCTGTTTTAAGTTCAGGACCATGATGGAACAAAGATTTGCTTTGAGGTAGGAGGTAATGGCAGGCACCCAACAAGATCCCAATGACTCCAGAAAGAAAAACAAATCAATACTTGTTTTCTCCCACATCTTCTTCTCCAGTTCTGATACCTACAGTGGAAGAGGATCCTGAAGCTCTCTCCAGATGAGCTCCAAGACACTGCTCCAGAATATGCAGAAGATGGAAGGGTGCACCACTGCCTTGCTGCATGGGACAACAGGGAAATCAGTACCACAGRTGCCATGGGGAAGAAGTATCTTCTCATGACTAGCTTTAGTCAGAAAAACCTCCTGGCAACAGAGGAGTGTGTGGGCTTGATACCTAAGGAGTCTGAGACACTGTCCCATCTGCTCATGATCTCCACAAAGCTGCATACACCTCTCTCTGCCATATTCAAGGCCACAGCCATGTCCTCTGTACTAGCAAAGGGAGACTTGGTTGCTTCAAAGTGTACCTTAATATACAGTATTGCATGGAGAGAGGCTGCCTTAAGAGGTTGTGCTATGCCCAGTAGATATATCTACTCAGCTTTTTCTGATGCTCAATATACATTTTCCCTTTCTACATTTTATCCCATTCTTCTTATGTCTATCCTGCTCTAAGACTACATGTTAGGCTGCTCAGGCATTTCCAGGTTAGGGTCATCACACTAATGCATTAAACAAATGAGGATTTCTAGTGACTTTAATAAACTCTCCTCATACACCGCTTACACCAATGTTCTGGTCATATTTGTTCTTTTACTGGTCTTGACATTTGCCAGTATCTTCTCATAACAAGATCATCCAAACTGAACTCAGGTTCTTGTCAAACCAGAAACAAACAGAGCTGGTGTATCTTCCCTGTGTCTGGGAACATAGCACAAAATCGCACTGGCATTTTTTTACAGCTCCATTATTTTGCAAATTTAGCTCTAATTTGGTGACTGTCTCAGCCCATATCTCTTGCAGCCTTCCTCAGATCCTCACTCCTAATTATTTGTTTGTTTTCATTCTTTCTCATGGGATTCATATTCTTTCCCTCTGTTAGACCCTGCTGTCATTTATCTCCACCCTGCAGTCCAAAAACTCACAAACTGCAGTAGCTGAGCTCTGCAGAAGTATCTTGATGCACACTAATCCCATTAAAGGCTCTCCAATCACCTAGTATTTCTCAGTTCTCTGTGCTATTTTCATTTCATCTTTGAATCCCATTGCCTTGCAATTTCAGATCATTAAGGGGTTAAGTGAGCTATATCCATTGGATGATATCCGTTAAATGAGATAAATCCAAATAAAGGGATTTGGATTTCCCAGTTCAGTGTGTTGCTGTTTCTCATCGCCTTTTCTRTCAGTGTTTCAGAGTTTTCTAGACAGGCAGAGACAAGGTCTCTTGCCAGTACCCATTTGGATTAAACCAGGTCGCAGCTGCAAATAACCGAAAGTGATTGCAAGGGTTAGCAAAAGGATCCTGGAAGAGTCACTCAGAATATCTATTTGCTTACGGCTCCTTGCAAAGTAGAAGTAAAATGCTGTCTAAGATGTTGGTTCACTTTCCTTCAGCTCTCATTTTGGATTTTTTCAAAATATGAATTTTTACCACAGGCAAGGAAGCTAGCCAGTGTTGCTCTCTATCCCTCACTTTTAATCCTGGTAATCACAGAGCAATTAGACTTTGATGGCCAGTTTTCATAGCCTTCCTAAGAACTATCTTCTCCTTTTGTCTGGATGCAGAGGAAGGAGGAGAAGGAGGTGGCAGAAGCTTGGCCCTGAGGTCCCCAGTCCCAGCAGCAGGAGGCCGGAGTTAGGGGAAGAGCAACCAGCTCCGCTGTAGCGAGCAACACGTGGGCACCCCATGGATGCAATGAGTCTTTCTTGGAGGAAGGTGTTTCTCTGTATTGTTATCACCTTCAGCTGCCTTTTGGAGCAGTTTGGTACTGTATTTACCCCTTTTCAGGGAAGGAGCCAACATACCATATTTTGGCCATTTGAGAGAGAGAAACACGTTATTAGGATCCAGGTCTATTCTGCCGCTTCATTAGCTAGCTATGCCGTTGGCTATACAGTCATGTGGGACTTTGAAGGCAGTGTCTCTAGAGTGTGAGTATGCGTGTGTGGAAATTGATTTTTTTGTTGATTTTAAGGTCAGAAAGAACCACTTTGACCTTCCAGCATAATCCTTTGCATAGCACAGACTTAAGAACGTCGTCCTGGAAATTTCTGCCCTTCAAGCCCATTACTTGTGATTGAATAAGATCCTAACTCTTTAAAAGATACTCCGTCTGGAATAAAGACCACAATAAATGAACAAACCATCCTATCCTGAGCTAAGTCATTCCTGTAATTACTTGCTCACCCTGGACTTCCAATGTCTTCATCATACAATTTATCCTCCATTCCATTTATCACAGGTTTATTTTTCTTTTCTCTGTACTTTCTCTGTTTCTTCTGTTATCCCATTTCATGTGTGGCACCAACACTGCACCCAACAACACATGTAAGAYAGGTCACTTAGTTTTACTTCAGTGGTTACATAACCCTTCACATCCTTATGAGAACCCTAACCTGACCTATTGTAGCATTGCATTTTATGTTAAATAAGTAGTTTGTAAAGGCATGAAAAAGAATTGCAAGATAGTCTAAAAATGGCTTAATCCATAGCTACAGAGTCAAGCTGCTCAACAGGTTGCTATAGTCATTTATAACCTTTCCACTGCTGTATCTACAGTTATTCATAATTCATACTTCTCCTGATGATAATGAGCTTATGAAAAGTGCTCCTCATCAGCGTACGCCGTTTGCTGCTTTCTGTTATTCATCTACTGCAGCCCTCGGTCCCTTGTGATTCACTGGTCTCCAGACGCCGATTAGGGGACTGCAATCTCAGCTGGATGTTGCCCGAACAGAGAGGTTTGACTATTAATGAATAGTCGCCCACGTTAGTAAGCGGTCGGTTAACTGGCTTGGGCCTTTTCTCATGCCATTTTTCCTTCTTGCTGTCCATCTGCTTTCCTCTTGACTTGCTTACGTGAGGTCTCCGACATTACTTAGATTACAAGCTCTTCGGTCCAAAGGCTGCACCGGCGTTCGATGGTGCCACCAGGCCCACGGCGGGGGTCATCGGTCCTGTGCCAACCYGAGGCAAGGGGGCACCGACCCACTGGTGTCCCAGGGGACGTGGGAGCCCTCCAAGCGCTCCTGACGGCGGGTCGCCCTTTCCYGGAGAGGGGACCCGGCTCGCTCCCCGGACCGCTGGCCCCCGGGCGCCGGCAGCGGTGCGTTGCTGGAGGGTCCCTGGCGGAGGGGAGGACGGGCGACGCGCAAGCGTGCCCTGGGCAGGGATCAAAGGTGAGGAGGCTTTTGGGGGAGGCGCGAYGCGACCCCTTTAAAGCAGGCTCGGCGCCCTGACCTCCGCCGAGACCCGTCTTCAGGAATCAGAGTAATCCCGGGTGATTTTATCCCACTCCACTTCCCTAAATCTGCCGCTGCGGCTGCTCTGCAAGGGGGATTAGAGGGCTGGCGGCGGATTACGCAGACGCCGCGGCTCCCGCCGGGCGCTCCCGCCGGGCTCCGCCGTC
>NW_028187088.1:6417949-6478077 GCF_003343005.1 Rhea americana
GGTCGGCGCGTGGACGATGGGGCCCGGGGCCGCCCCGCGGCTTCTCCTCTGCCTCCTCTGCCTCCCGCCCGCCGCCGAGGCCCAGACCAAGATACCRCTGGAGACGTAAGCGCTCGCCTCGCGCGTCGCCCCTCTCCCGCTCTCCCCGCCGCCTCCCCGGCCGCCCGCCGCGGGGCCTGGGGTGAGGGCACGTCCCCTCGGCGCGGAGGAGGCCCCGGCGTGCGCGGTGCGCGCTTTCCTGCTCTCTTGACCGCCGCGCGTCGCCGGCACCGATCCCTTCTGCAAACACGCGGGGAATTCTGCTGCGCCTTTTGCGCGTGGGCTCTTTGGGCGCCCGCAAGGCATCGGGGTGCCCCACGGCCGTGGCGCGTGCCGGGGGGTGCGAGCGGCTCCTCCGTCACGGTGGCGGCTGGAAAGCTACCGCTGCGAGGTGACGTCGGCGGCAAGTCCCGTCTCACAGCCCACCGGGAGGTGAAGGGGTCTCRGCAAACCGAGTTTGTAACAGCCTCACCTTGTTAAGCTGAGTTGGACAAATTAAATCCTTTAAGGATTAAAAAAGCTGTCAGTAACTGTTGGTAAAAGTTGGTTGTTTCTCTGGTGGAGAAGAGTTGGGACAGGTCTGTCTGCAGAGGACAGGGGGGGTAGCTTGGAGAGGAGACAACGCTGTCCTGGAGTCTCAGAAAGAGGTACGTCGGCTCCCCCAGCCAAGGCGAGCCAAAGTCCTTCCCCGAGATCGAGAAAGCGTTTTGTATTCAAAAAGCGCCAACAAGACCCCTGCCGCTTTGCTCGCTAACGTGGCGCAGCCGACGCAGCGGAGCATCGCGCTGGCTCCCTGCCGCTTTCAAGGGTTTTATCAAGGGGATCGCAGGAGACTTTGCCAGCGGCTTTACTGTTGGYGGTACTGTCCTCAGCTCAGGGCTTCTGACTTGGGTTTCATAAGAAGGATGCACAGGTTATAGAGCCGTCCTTAGCCTTCGCCACACCTCCAGCCTTCTGTGAAACTACCTTTGCTCCCACGTGGGACGGCTTTCGATTTACAGCAATCTGCATTTTCTTAAGTGCTTCTATCGATAAATTTTGGGCGATGGTAAACAAGACTTTAGAATTCCATCAGAAAGGAAATTCGCAGCGAAAGGAGCAGTTTGTTCCAAAATATATTTCCCTCTTGCTCTCTCTCTGCTCATTTCTCTGTAGAATAAAGTTCAACCTCTAATAAGTTTAAACGGTGTAAAGAAAAAAGCAACTTTCTGTGCCCCGAGTACATACTGCATAGAAATACCGTGTGGCCTTGAAATCTGTGGCAATAAGAAGACAGCCTGTCCTTTCTGCTGTTTTTGCCGCTGCATAAAAGTGCAGGGATTACAGGCAGGCAATCTCTGCTCAAATCCTTTTCTGATGTGTTTGGTTATAATGTGATAGCCCTTTACTACAGAGAAAACAGTTACGTCACTTCACACAATTCGGAACTTATTCATGTACAAGAAAAAAGCAAAAAAAAAAAAAAAAGGAAAAAGAGCTTCTCTCCTCCGATACCAAAAACAGACCAACAACTGAATTAGTCTCTGGTGTCTCAAATTCACTCATGAAAGGGGCACGGAAGTTGCCCCTTTGAAAGAGATTTCAGCAGAAGAATATATTCACTAGGGGACAAAAGGGAGTAGGAAAACGGACCTGCTCTATAGATTGCACAAGGACGTTTTGGGGACACAGAACTGAAAGCCTTTAAACACCAGCTGGGTTCAGTCACGGCGAAGTGGCACACAGCTAAGCGGGCCCGGGCTGCTCACGGCGTCGCGCCTGGCTTTGTGGCAGTGCACTCGCTTCTTCACCAGCTTATTCAAATCTTCACAAAACACACTCAGCTTGAACTCCCGTGGTGCAAAGATCCGCTCAGTCAATTATTATTTCTGAGGTGCAAGTTCAGCACAGACACCACCTCCTCTTTTCTCCTGGCCACCACTCTGCCTATGTGCTAGTCACGGCACGGGCAGCTGCAAGACTGGTGAGGATTTGGGGCTGGCTGCTCAGCCTCCGCTTGCTGGGGCACTTGAAACATCAGGCCATGCTGGTGGATAGGTGCAGACCAGCCTGCTGTGGCCTCCTTCGACTGCCCCATCGCCTCTGTACATCTGCTCCCTAGTGCTGGGCGCCAGCAGCCTTAGATGAAATATCTCTACAACCTGGTGAATTTTAGACCGACCTTTTCTGTCGTTGTTTATGAAAAGGCAAAGAAACCTATTTAAATTCAGCAGGCTGCCATTAACCTTCCAGGACTCTAAGACCATTCCCTTCCATGGCAAGTAATTGTCTTTTATATATGTAAATGCCAGTGTATTTCTGCTTCTTCACTTGCCTTCTTTTCATCTTCCATGAAATACCACCATACATTTTTAATTATCTGCTTTGCAGTCCTATCACGCACGGCCCTGGGACCTTTTTGCCCTCTCACTCTTTCATTTCCCCTAACTTTCCAGTCATTACTCTAAAGCGCCCTGTCTGTAACCATCTCTCTGTGCTTCCTTCYTCCTCTGGTGCTTTTCACTCCCTTTGTCTCTCCCAAGGTTTGTGGGTTTTGCAGCATGACACCTTGCAGACCTGTTTAAAGGACATCAGCAGAAATATGGGCTCCAGAGCTGGGGTGGCAGCTCAGAAGTAGCTGTGAGGGGTCCTGCCCTGGCCTTCACAGGCCATGCCAGAGCTGTGCCCTGTGTCCTCAGGAGGGCTGGGAGTGTGCTCCTAGTCTGAGTATTCACCACCTAGGAGACTGGCTTAGCAATGGTCAAGTTACACAAATCTTTTTTTTTCTTTTCTTTTTTCTTCTTTTCTTCTTTTTTTCTTTTTTTCTTTTTTTCTTTTTTTTTTGCCTAAGTTCTTCTCTTACTGGATTTAGTCTTCTTTTGCCATAGCCTCAAAGGCTAAAAAATTAACTTCCCCTTTCCTGTTTTTATGAAAGCCAAGAATGCCGAGTAATCGCGTGGCACCAGGACTTAAGGATTTCAGAAATGAGTAGCTCTGTGAGCAGCAGAGCTGCATTTTCTATAAAATTGTGTCTTGTGGTTGGCTTCCCTAGTGGCTGATAATTGCTGAGCTCATATTGCAACCCCTTTTTCCTCAATAATAGCATCTTTCTGCTGAGTCTGCCCATCTACACGTCTGTCAGGGCTTAATATCTTTGAGTCTCCTACTCTGCTGGAGAAAAAAATTATTAGGGCTGGGAGGATAGAGTCACATGCAGAGCCACAGACACAACAGAAAAAGCAGGATCACATGCGCCTCATTTCTTCCAGCAAACAGGGTAAAAACAAGTCTCTCTGCTAGAATTACTACCCCAAGCCTCATGTTTAGGCTTTCACTTTCTACAGTAAAAAGTGAGGAGATCTGAAGAGCATTAGTTATCAGCACAAGTATCAGCACAAAACATCTCACATATAAGAGTTATAAAACAACATCAGCAGATGGGCATCAAGTTAAATGTCAGCTGAGATCCTCAGACCTCATGCCTCAGGGAATAAGTTGGTCACTGCAAGAACCAGGAAAGAATTTAATGAGGTCCCATGCTCCATACAACTATTTGCAGCATATTTCTTTGCCTTTTTTCTGTTTTCCTCTTCTTTTCTAGACTTCTTAAAATAACTCTGAGGTGAGACAATAAATCCTGCCTTCCTAGCAAATACCTATATTCTTTCTGGTCTAAGAACGAAATGAAGAGATCAAAGCTCTGGCTGTCAAAACGGAATGCAGAATACAACACCAAAAACCCCCTGCGTTGTTCTTACTGATTTCAGCTGGTGCTGGATCACACTCAGTGGTTACAAATGAATGCCTCGCTGTCAATTAAGGAGTGATCAGAAAGGGTACCTAAGCTGATTATACCCCCTTTGGAGTTAGTGAGAGCGGTGTGGTACAGAGCAGGAGCCTTACATGTGGTCTAAATCAGCCCCCATAACTGCCTGTCTGCCCCTGCTCGCAATAGGGGAAGCTGAACAGGGTTCTTGAGGCTAAAGTTAGCTGTTTCGATTCTTCCACCATCACTGTGCTGGCTTTGCTCCAGAGCTCCTCTTAACGGTGGCTGTCACACCGGGACAGTCAGGCCCTGGGGTTAAAGTCTGCTTTGAACTGGGAGAAATCTGCTGAAAGCCATAGGTAAGACTCTCTACCCCATAAATAAATAGCATGCTCTGATAAGTGGAGAAGGCCATTTATTCTGTTAAACAAATCCCTCCAAAGTGAATCCTTGTTAGAGGAATTGTGTGTAGGTGGAGTTGCCTAATGTGAAACACATAGCTGGTTTCTGATGAAGTCTTCTGTCAGTTACAGCAGCCATCTATTCTGATTTGGGTGGCTTGATGTTCAGGCTGCTCTTCAACATCCTTGTGTTCTCCAGTGTCATCAGTTATTTCCAGGATGGCACAAATAACAATAGTGTTTTACAATGCTGAGATACAGAATCTACTCTAGCATTATCAAGCCCATAGTATCTCCACTGAGAGCATTATCTTCATCCAGCTCACTAGCCTCTGCCCTGTGCAACTCTAGGAGCTGAACTAAAGAGGTGGATCTTGACAACTCCTTTCAGGCCTGAGATTTATTTCTGTTTAGCAATCTAAAAATTAGGTGTCTAGACAATCACCCTAGGCTCCTTCTGCAATCAGCAAAGACAAATGGGTATCTCAAGAAAGCTATTTATTTCACTCTAACAATAGAGGAAACCAGATGATATATAAGACCAAGCACATAACTTGCTCACTTCTAAAGTTAGGTGAGATAAACTCTACTCTCTGATTCAACAAGTAGTGGCTGAGACTACTAGAGCTCACTGTTGCTCCTTGCTGACTAGTGTCATGGGGAGAATGTCCAAAATCAGTAATCGCCTCCCACCTTACTGCTTGTTTCACTAGCAGGCTGGGGAGAAAGGATTATCATTGTCACTATAATGAGTGAGAAGAAATATGGAGGTTTTCATGCACAGGAAGACAGTTTTTTCCTATTTATTCCCTGGAAGTAAGCTCTACTGACTTTGAGTTAGAAGTTGTTGCCTATTTACACAGGTTTCTCTCTTTTCTCCTTTTAGGGTGAAATCTTGGGCAGATGCCTTTGGTATGGAGCTGTACTCCGTTGTGACTAAGTATTCGGGTTCTCTCCTATTACAGAAGGTAGGCAAAAGCTGCAAGGGTTTTCTTGCCTTCACATGTTCTTCCCATGTAGCCTTCCAGACTTTTCTCTCTACAGAAGACTTGGAGTGGAAAAAGGCAAAACATATAGGTCTCCAGCTAACTTTCAAAACCATGGGGCTTCGTGTCTCATGGGAGCAGAGGGGTGCCCCTCAACTATATTGAACTAAAGAAAATTTGATCTGCCTCACTTCTGCTTTCATTAACCATGACCAAATGCCACCTAAATTGTCCTTTTTTTAATGCTTTTTAACAATACTCCCCCTGTTTCTCCCCGATCATCATTCTGCTCCCCTGCACTGCCTCTTCACTCCTACCTTCCTAACAGCATGTCCCTCCCTCCCCTCCTGTTCATCCCTTATCTGCGCTTCATCACCCAGCCTTTCTGCCTCTTCTGTGGTCCTCCAGCTGGTATTCCTGTTTATTTCTGCTGCCTCATCTATCTTCCTGCAGGCATTTGTCAAGTCACATCCCCCTTCTTAAATCTTGCCTTCAAAACTATCTTTCCTCCCTTCCTCTTGGATCGTGTCTCCAAGATGGGTATCTTGGCAGGGCTGGAGGCTGTGACCTCAAGAGGCAGATCTCTACCTCCCTTTCCTGCCTGGGGTGCTCAGTTTGCTGCTTGAAGACTGAGCAGCACTAGCCTAAAGTTTTTGCCAGCATTAAAGGGTGCATCTCCAGGGACTTTAACTGAGTTTTCCTGTCTGCAGCAGTAGAGAATTTGCCTTATTACCTTTTTGATTCCTAAAATTGAAGATGAATAGCTGGTGTGGGCTCAACATAACAAACAATACAGCCTGTGGTTTTGCTGTAACATAGCTAATAATTATTAGCTAGTTCTAACACAAGAAATTTACTCTAGCATTGCCTTTCACTCTTCATGAACTCTGTGCATCACTGCCAGCAGGGCTGTATTAATCAGCCTCTGCTAAGCACTGCCCAAGAGGCCTAATTGCTCCCAGGCACATCTGAGAGGATGTATTTCCCTCTCTATCTCGTGTGGCCATCCAGTTTCTCTTCTTTTCTTTCTCTGATTCTTCTTTTCAACATAAGCCATGCGTTGCCTCTTAGGCCTTTCAGGTATCTCATTTTTGTCCTCTGAACAGTAATAATAACCATATCCTAGTGCAAAAGGGGATGGTTTGACTTGCCTTGCTACTGAGCCCTCTAATTCTCTGTTCCTWGCATGCTAGGGAGGAAGGGAGAGGCTCCTGCAGCATTGCCTTTGCTAGGCTTGGCAGAGAAACATCTTCAGTATTTGTTGCAAAGGTCTATACTGATTATTAGTCCTTTTTAAGAGGAATATGCCACTATGCAATAAAACATTGTCAGTAATGACATAGGTACTTCATAGCCTGATCATGAGGCAACTGTGCTGTGATGAGACAGCAGCCAGAAATTTGGCCTTTAGCAGTTTTGATGCTTCTGCATTGTTTGTTTTTCCATGAAGTCTGCAGAGGGTAATGTCAAAGGGAAGGCAACCTGATATAGCATCTCTGATGGGCACCTGAGGTCCAGTGAGCAGGAGATGGGGGTTATTTGGTACTCAGATATGTGTCTGATACTGCATAAGTATTTGGTGTCTCACAGAAAGTCTATAAATACCATTTTTTCAAAAGATGGTAAGGGTGTCACCATTTCATATGAGGAAAAACTGCTGCCAATGCCTTCTCCTGACTGCTTCAACACAGCCAGCCTGTGCTGCTCCCATGGCTTTTTCTAACAGATTAAGGGAGTTCACATTCCTTAAAGCTCAAATGTTTTGGGGAATAAGGAGAAAAGGGTTTAGCTCAAAAATACTAGTGTCATGAAAGGCACGAGCAGAGGCCAGGGATGGTAGCTGTGGCACTGAGGTGGGTGTCAAGATAGCTGTGTATGTTTTGCTTTCTGGAGCCATTGCACTCAGTCATTTCACTTCCTTCTGTCCGCACTGTGTGTTCGGTCTGTTTGAATCTTAGCCCCTTTGGGGAAGGGGCTATATGGGGCCTCTAAATGATACCTGTAGTATCACTAAGGACAACAGCCATGACATCCAAATCTTCAACGAAAAGAAGTTCATAATTGCCAGGACTTTTGGTATAATTCACTAGAAGCAAACATTGATTTCTAACCAAAAATAAGCCTGAATCTGATCAAACCCARTCTAGGATTCATGCTGAGGTATTTCATTGGAGAACTATATTTTCCTGGTGACCTGACAGACATTTTGCTCTTAAAACCACAATCACACTTGCCTGCCCCAGCTCAGGCCCTCACAATCTCCCTGATGGGGAGGGTCAGTAGKTGCTCTGACTTTGAGAAAATCCAAACTAAGTACATTTCACATTTGAGCTCATGTTCTTCTTTTGCCTAAGAGGTATGAAGCAACTAACTTATCGCTGCTCTGACAGCCATAATTTTTCAGTTACCTAAGTGCTGTGCCTATAAACTTTCTATTTCATTAATTTGTAATATAAGTTTCCTTTGGTGACTTTGAGTTTATTTGAGGATTTGTTTGTTTGTTTTTCTAAAAGAAATGAAATAGCATGTTGTAAACCGAAATGTATAGTTTCTTCCTGGGCTATTTTGCTCCTAGAGACCCAGTGAACCAGTAGATACCTCTCGAGTCTAGAAGGGCAGGTTCTCTCCCAGACTGGAAAACATTAAGGTAGCTCTTAGTCCCCAAGCAGTTGGTATATCATCAAATCAAACCTCAGAGATGTAGCAAAAGCTAAAGAGCTGCTTTGAGGTGATGGCTGAAGTGTTCATTGTATTCCACTGAATATTACAGAGCCAGATGTCAGGATGAGCTGGCTCACCACTCTGGCATAGTAGCCTAGATCAGTGACAATGGATTTGCACTGAAATGTTGGAAGTGGTCTAGGACTGCTGAGGGCAATACAGCTGGAGCAAAGGGGCTGCGTAGAAGGGTGGTAGCATCCCACAGAGCTACTGAGCAAAAATTGGTGGCCTGTGGCTCATTTCATTTGTTTGCTGTAGTCCTCTTGCAGTTGTCGCTTAGGCAGCTACCAAGGACACACTCCCRGGGTCTGGGGCTGCGGACAGCAGCTGTACTGGGAAGGCTGCACAGTGTTTCTGGGCTTCTCAGGGCTTCCCTGCAAGGGGGAAAAACACCAGTTGGCTTCAGTGGTTTTCTTTTTGTTCTACTGAGTTAATACCACATGCTAAATGTTTCAGAATTACTTCCTACTTCCTTTTGTAGCTAAGGTCCCAATTGCCTTAAGTAGTGGATAGGACTGARAAAGGACAGCAGGGTTTGGCTCCAGCTATGTAATTACTAGAAAGCACTACAAATAATTGCATGGCAAAGAACAGAAGTTAAATAGCTGAAATTGAGACATTTTTCTGTGTGAGGATGGAATGAATATCTTTC
This sequence comes from Rhea americana, assembly GCF_003343005.1. NCBI lineage: Eukaryota > Metazoa > Chordata > Aves > Rheiformes > Rheidae > Rhea > Rhea americana. Next base: position 6,426,494 of record NW_028187088.1, read on the forward strand.
ATATTCTTGATATAGTTTCACTAGCAGTGAGTAATGCAACACTGTGTACTTCAATGGGCTAAATTCCATGGAGGTGGGAACAAGAAAATGTATTTGGTGACATCCATATCTCTGTTCACAGGTAAAATTTAAGATATTGAATTCTGGATCCTCTAATCGCCACCTGCTTCCCTGTTGAAGGGGGATCTTAATGAATTGTTCCTACTGTTTTAAGGGACTAAAGTTCCTGACAAATGTGAAAAGATTTTCTGTTAGTTTACATGTAGCTTGTGAAGTTTTAGTCCCTTCTCAACACCAGATCATATCAGCCAGTTTCCCTAAGCCCACAGGTGATTCCCATGCTGTAAATTCTAAAGATTTGATAACCTGAGCACTAAATTCAGGTTGTGCTGGTTAGTCTTAGTTGATGACAAGAACCTGTCTTGATGCCTACCAAGTATATTCAGCCATGGTATCTGGTAACAGTATTGAAGTCACAAGTGTTATTATCCTGTAGCCTACCTTGAGGAACTGTTGCAGTATGCAGTCATTAATAGCAGATGACTTCAGTGGCAGGAATACAGATACAAAATGGTGTGCTGGATCAGTTGTAGGAAACAAGCTCAATCTTGGTGTATTCCCTGAATTAGCCAGCTAAAATTTTGTAGAGAGTTATTTTGCAGTGTTTTCCCACCTCTGGCTAGTTCCCAGAGCTGAGATGCGAGTATGACATTAGCAGGCTGCTCATGATTGCTCATGATTACTTTTACCCTGTTAACCTGTACTTGTCAACGTGTCAAAGGCACATTAAAAAATAATTGAGAGGTAAAGAGCCCAATTCTTTTTAATTCAAGATATGACCCAAAGTAGCCAATAGTAGGTCACTTTGTAAAGAGCCTGCTTGCTGGTGTCGTTCCTCCCTGCTTCCAGTAGCTTTCCCRGGAGAGATCACCATCCTCCCCCCTGGGGAGGGCCTGATTAAAGTGTAGCGTGGCAGAGATGGCTTCCCTCCCGACAACACCATGACAGGGAGCTAAATGGGACAGGCAGCAGCTGGGATGCGTGCTGTGGTCTCGTCATCAGCTGAGGCCCTTGCTGGGCGGGGGGGGCTGTTACACATCTCATATGGCAGCATGGTTGCGCTAACCTTTGCGCTCAACCCTTCCCTCCTCCCCCGTGCATCCCCGCTACCCGGCTGCAGCAGAGTGGATGCGAGGCCTGGCGTTTTTAATCCAGTAAAACCCTTGCTGTTAATCACGCCAGGCAGAGGGAGCAGCCTCCCCACCATGCCTGCCGCAGGCTGGATGCTGCTTCTATTYCTGGCTGACCTCCTCAGCCTGCCCCGTCCTCAAGGTATTTCTGCCTCTGCCTACGCTCAGCTGCCTTCCCTAAGGATCAATGAGCTTGTTGAACAAAAGGAGCTTCACTTGCTCACCTTAAGGGCATGCAAACACCCTCCCACTTTCTTCTCATTCAGGAGGGTCAGTAAAGTCCCTGCTGTACCCTTACCCTTTAAACCTCCTCTTGTACCAAGGCGAGAGGCATAGCCCTGACTGAGATGGCTGTGGTGCCAATACAAGAAGAGAACGTGACAAAACTTACAGGCTGGAATAAATTTCCTACAGCAGGATGGAGGAGATGTGTATGTGCTGCAGAGAGCAATGATGATGAGGGACCAGGGAATCCAATCACTTGCCTTTGCACTCCCAGGGAACGTAGTCATTGCCAGGGAGATAAGGCTCTGTCTTTTCTGAAATAGGTTAATCACATTGTCTCCTTTTGCAGGGTTTTKGGGCTTTTTGTTTTTGCTTTTTTCCCCCCTCTTTTTCTGTCTATTTTAATCTACTTTAGGATTTTTTGAGAAGAAATAGAGGCCATTGCATTCAATTTTAAAAGACCAGGCTTAGGGGGACAGAATATAATTACCCGGTTTGGGAGTACTCTCAGGCTTTAAATGCCTAGATTATATGAAACAGTCAGAAAAACCTCTAAAGTTATGGTACCTTCCTCATTACTGCATCTGCACCACACTTGTAAGTCCTAGTTGTTGGAAGTCACCTGCACTGCTCCTAGCCAAAATATGCTCATATGTGCTAAATAAATAGCACGGTTCCTGTCTTCCTGGCTTTTCCTTGGCAATCTCTTGCCTAAAGCACTTAGCAGCCCATTGACCCACCTTGCTGGAGGACCGGCAAGCTATGCTGCAGATAAGATGGCACTGTGGGAGGAAAGCGTGCTCCCTAGTGTGACCCTGTCACCAGTGCCTGAGGGCACCTATAACATGGAGGGCAATGTAAATACAGCACACAGCTCCCTCTGCCCTAAGTAAATCTGCCCATGTCGCTGATTCAGTTTCAGGGCTGTGATGMAGACAATGTTATTACTGATGTAAGAACAGCACACTTCTGGTTTTCAAAACCTGATTTTCAGGCACCAGTGATGTGGCCAGTTATCTGCATGTGCCCAAATTATGGGATGAAAAGGGAGGCAGCACAAAGACAAGAGGAAGGAGTAAATTGGGTCATTCCTCTCAATACATCTTTCTTCACCAAAGATAACAGCCATACTAGATTGACCCTTTTCCTTGTGAGCCTCCTGCTCAGCAGGATTTTCTCCTTTCCCTCGGGTAGAAATACAAAGATGTGGAGCCAACTCTGAAGATTAAAGAGGTGGACGGCTTGGAGCTGGTGAAGAAGTTCTCRGAGCAGATGGAGAGCATGCTCCGCAGGAAGGTCGAAGCTGTTGAGGTATGACCATGGGGCTCTAGGAAGGAAGGCCACTSCTGCTGGCCTTATAGCAGCAGGTGCTGGCCCCCCTCCTCTGCCAGAGGTATKTGGGCGTAGAGGTCACACAAGCGCTTTCTCATCCCACCAAACGCCTGCTGGTGCAGCTGGCTCCTTCTGAGCTTTAAGTAGATACTGGTGGGAGGTTGTGGGCGTACAGACAGGGGAATACTGGTTTCTCCCTTAGCCCAGAGTAAGAAATAAGAAACAAAAAACACAAAGTCTGGAAATAAATGGGGGAATGAATGCTCTTCTGGGAGAAGAAGGTTTAGCTTTGTAGTTGTTTAAAYAGAAAAAAGCCTCCCACAAATGAAAATAAAGTTCATCCGTGCATAATGCACTCCACTGAAGCCATTGAAGACTAGTAGCTTGCTTTAACTCTGCGTGTGGCTCAGGGGAAAACTTCTGCAGCCCTTGAACACGACCTGCAAGTAAAGCACTTGGATTTCCAGCTGTGTACATGGGGAAATGTGGAAGAGGTGACAAATATTCTTTAACTGCTGCTATATTGGAATGAGAGCAGGTAATTGTTACAGCCCCTCTTCTTGCATCCAGGGATCTAACATACTCCCTTATATTTAGGAGCATATTTCTGCAGTCACACAACCCTGACAGCTTAAAGCATTTAATGTGTAAAAATGATCCAGAAACACATCATTTGAATCTCAAAGCTAAATTTGGGCATGTTCAGACTCAGGGCTTTGGCCCATACCATTACATTCATAGCCAGACTCTCCCAGTGTTTGGATTGCCTTATCCTTTGTGAAGCACCAAAAAAAGTAGTTTTGCTGAGGCTGCCACTAATTGTGGAACTCTGAAAACTTGTACATGTTTGGCTGGATTCCTTCCCAGTCTGTACGAAGTGAGAATTAGTGCCCCRAAGCATCAGACTGGAGAATACCAATGATTATTTTGGCTTCCATAAATGGCAAAAGTGTATAAATGGCCATAGCATCAATGAGGCCTGTAAAAAATCAAATTGTGTTCTTTTGTCTCAGTAACAATAGCAGACTGATACTCCCAGAAGGCCTGTTTCTTTGACAAGGTATTGACATCAGGCTTGGTCTGAAATGCYTTTCCCATGGCTTTTTGGAAGGGCTCCTGGAAAATAAGATAAAATCTCTGTCTGTTTTTTCTCTAAATGGACATGTGTCTGTTTGTATATGTRTGTCTTATGATGTCTATGATTGCTCAGGAAGTTACCAGGGACTCTGGAGTAAGTAGATGTGAACATACTCAGAAAGAAATTGCTGTGAATGTCTTCCAGGTGGTAAAGCTGGAGGAGAGAATGACAGGCCAGCAGGAAAAGAGGGAAGCAGGGAAGTTTATAGCCCCCACAACTTTGTGCTGTGTGGGCAGAGGTGGTTGCTGCCCTCTCACTAATTGTGGTTAGGAAATAACTGATGTAMTGGAAAAGCTTCTTGTGTGCTTCCCGCAGCATCCCTCATCTTTCTTTGTGTTTGTGTTAGAGGTTGGTGGAGGCAGCAGAAGATGCAGATCTGAACCATGAGTACAACTCSTCACTGGAGGTAAGTTTATATCTATCAGTGACCAAATGTGGCCCATATACTTAGAGAGACTAGCCAAAAGACAGGAGTAGCAGGACCCACCCCCCTCAGGTTCCTAGACATGTTAGGAGTGTCCTTGTTTTCATGGCCCTCAGCTTGTCTTACTAGACAGCAGTCTAAGTGACTCCTATGGCAGGTCCTAAGCCTTTTAACGCTGACCTAGAGCTCCTTGCCTTGCCATCCTGCAAAAATGGGAGGGATGCATGCACATCAAGTGAGAGAGTGGGATTTTGGCAGGGGCGAACACAGTATGATAGATAATTAAACTGTTCCTCCCTTTCCTATAATGGCTTCTCATGCCACAAACCCAGCTTATTAATGCTCAGCTGGAAATGGCTAGAGAAGCAAGTTAACCATGAAACATGAGGCTTCAAAGTAGCTATAGCATTAGGCTGCTGTTTGGGCAGCTCCAGTACTTTGAAGGTGCTGAAGCCCCTCAAAAGGGATAAGGATTAGCATGTGGGAGCTGGATAAGCAGCTGCTGCAATCCTCATGGGGAATTAGTACCCAATTCTCCCCTCCTTAGAAAAGGGAATGAGACCCTTTGGATCAAGGATGGGAAGGATCTGAGAAAGCACTGGCTTGTGTGATGCTACAGATAATACTGCATACCAGTAAGTTGTCATTATGCATACCAGCTGTCGTTATCCATGTAATGTGTTAGTGCAAATTAGCTGCTGTTCTGTGGATTACTTGACTGGAAAATGGGCTAAAAATTGAGTGTGCATGAGCAATGAGGAGGATGCAGTTGCAAAGGTCAAACCTAAGATATGACAACTATCCGCATCAAACCATTAATCCAACGAGATGAGTCTCCCACCATCTTTCTCACCAACTCCCATCATCTTTTCTCTACCCTGCAGACGCACACTTGTCAGGATTCCCAACTAAGTGAAAGTTTGGTGCTGTCCATACTGGATAATTGGCTTTCTAATTATTTGCAGCAGTGCTACGAGGTTATTGTTGGTGAAAGGAATAGGACTGAAAAACTGATTAAGGCAGTGTAAACACAGGGAGCATAGTGGAAGTACAAGGTACCCTGCAAGTATGCTTTTCCATACTGACGAAAAGCTGAGGATGAAAATGCTTCTTGAAATCAAGCTAGCTATTAACTTCACCTCTCCTACCTCTTTATTTAAGAGAGTAACAGTCATGTTACTGTCATTGGTTAGGTCAGCTGCATCCACAGTGAAGGTTATGGGTAAAGCAAGGCACATGTTCCTGTGTTCACACACACAATTCACGCTCCCTAAGTATTTCGGTACTTGAATACATATTCTGAGATAACCTCTGATCTGAGATAAAATGCACAAAATCACTTTAAAAGCATTTGTTATCCAAGGAGGAGAATCCTGGAGACACCAAAAGGTTGGTTGATACTAAATYCTGAATAGTCTTAGCAGGGAGGGTAACTGCCTTCTCTTTGAGCACCTTCTGCTCTGTCTTTTGCTTTTGATGGGCTCCTGCTGCTTGGAGAGGCACAGCAAGGGGAAAATCCTAGTTGCATTTGCATCAAGATTTACTCCAGCAGATGATAGCTATAGGARCAGAACAAGTAAGCTCAGAATTGGCGCACACTGTAGCAAAGCTCAGGAGCCAGACACAGGAAGACACTTCACCTCTCCAGGTAATCCCTTAAATACTTCTCAGGTGAGGAATCATGAGAATCTGTCACCATGTCCGTTTGCTCTAGATGGCTCTTCAGAGGCTTCCAGTCTGAGTCTGATGCCAATTATCGTGTTGCACCATCACGTGTGGGCACCTGACAGTGAGAAATCGGACAGAAATCATCATTTGGGTAGCTTACCATTTTTCAGTTGATAGCGGCTCTCTTTTGCTGTTCATATTGACCTAATTTGAAGCCTAAATTATCCAGATGTCCGCTTTTCATATTTTAATGTTTTTTTCAGGCAGTACTGATAATAATCTGTCTTATTCTTTCTCTTGCTGCCTTTCTCTTTTCCATTGTCTTCATCAACAGTTTGATTACTACAACTCTCTTCTGATTAATGAGAAGGATGAGAATGATAATTATGTGGAACTTGGAGATGAATTTATTTTGGAGCCAAATGAGCATTTCAATAATCTACTGGTGAACACAACATATAGTGATATCCAGCTCCCCACTAATGTCTACAACAAAGGTAATGGACTCCACTGGACTCTACTTTCTCACTAYTGGCTGCTGTAGAAGCTATCAAGGAGTAATAATATTAAAAGGAGGGGTGGGACAAAAGAAAAAAAGACAATTAAAAAAAAGATAATAGAAAATAGAGCTGGAGGGGTACTGTCCCAAGACACAGTCAAGTCTCTGTTGCAGTCTGCCACTGTGACAGGACTTAGGTATAATCCATTCTTGGAAGACCTCTTATGATGGACAGCCTTCTGTCTTAGGTAGACTATAGTCTTGCAGGATTCATCTAGCAAAAATGAACTGTGGTGTGGATTTACTGGATATAGCTACTCTCTACAGAGGGCCAGATCCATCATGGCCTTTGGGTGCCAAAGACCTCACTGATTTCAACAGAGAAATTAGATCACAAATACCTTTGTGTTATGAGGCTCTAATGTYTCATGAGGACACTCTTAATTCTCAGTGAGCTTATTGTGGGGAGTTAATTCACAACTGCTATGGAGATGTGGTTATTCTGGGCTATTTTCTGTTCTCAGCAAGCCTTTGGCARTTGCAGGAGCCAAGGGAAGCACTGAGGCTCATATAGCCTCCTTCATGCCTGAGCTGTGTCCTCTCCTCCTTGCACATTCACACAGCTACAGCTGCACATGAGAAACTGGCCCATCTTTGAGCAAGCCAGCATGCTGCTTACCTCATCTGAAAGCTGAGGCACCTGATGACAGTTGCCCTTAGGTTGTGCTCTTTTCTGTCAACATTTGAAGCTGCTTGAACTGGTTCTTTGCCAGCCTGTCCATCGGTTATTCTCCTTGTAAACGTTTTGGCAAAAAAAAGGAAAAAAGAAAGAAAAGAAAAAAGAAAGAAAGAAAAGAAAAAAGAAAGAAAGCTCCATCATTACTTCTCTCATAGACTGAGCTCATTTACAAGCTTCAGGACCAGACAGGACAGGCGCATTGGCAATTGTGCTCACAACTGCTACATTATTTAGAGGAACAATAGAGGGACTTTTCTTTCTCTCGCATTTTTAAATGAATTTCATCTGATCTGACAGCACCAGATACTAAAAATTTGTGCCTAAAGATTGGTGTGATTCCTAGACTTTTCATATGGAACTTCCCCACCCAGGTCAAGCACAGCCTGACTTAGGTTTCAAAACCACAGGAGTCTAGATAATTCAAGCAGCCATCTGTCTTGTCAGCAWCCACCCCTCAGTCCTTCATCTGAGACATCTCTGACCCCTGTGATGTCTGTGAKGATGATTTTGGTTGAAATGAGGATCACTAACACTGGCTTACTTCTGCTGCTGGCTTTAGGAATGATGTGTACTACTGAGCTGAAGATATATTTGAAAATCATCAGTTTTGCCACCAGCAGAGCGGGCTGCGGTGGCAGAACATGAAGTGAGCTGTTGCCTACAGTGGCACACAGAAATGTGGCCAAATGGCTGCTGCAAGAGGCAGTTATAGTCCTTCCCCTCTCCTGGAGGGGAGAGGCACTGCCCAGCCAGCTGATTTCTTGTCTGTACAACACCTGGGAGTACTCCCTSCCTCTCTGGCAAATGGCAGCAGGAGCACGGAGGCTCACTCTCTGCAGCTCTTCTGGCTCCCCTTCCTGCATAAGTGAGTTTGGCTTCATCGCTGAGGAGCCACAATTCAGTTTCGCTCCTATTTTGACTAAAGCTGTCTTTCATAAAGTGACTAAACAGGAAGTGGTGGGTCATAGCCTCATCCTGTTCCACGTTAATGCAGTTAATTCTATGATGACCATTCTCCTAAAATACCCTTATCCTACTGCTGCTGCTCCATTTGATCTCCTGAGGTACCCTGAGKCAACATCAGACACTACAAACACATGGCCTCCTATGAGTTCATGCAAATTTKCAACTTTATATCAACAGCGGGGCAAGTGAGAACAGCTTGGGCTTTGGGGAAGAAGTGGAAAGGGGCGGYAAGAGAAGAACAGAATCAAAGAAATGCAGTGGAAAAGGAGAAAGAAAAGACATGTAAATCATAGGGCTTCTGTGTCTTAGGACATACTACAATGTGTCCAGAGGAGAGGTTTGAGAGCTAGTATAAATTTTAAAACTTTGTAGAAAAGCTGTTCTTCTYAATGGTGTGCCAGGCGGTTGCCATACAACAGCCACGCATGCCATCTTAGGTAACAGGTCAGTTGTGTCTGCTTGTTGTGCCAGCTGTGTACTGCACAGTGCTGGCTGTTGTGAGTCTCCTRGAGCCCTGTAATGCCCAGGGGTAGAAGAGCCCAGAAAGAGAAAAGGGGATAGCATATGACCAAGCTGAGATCACCTGCTGTTGCCAGTGGTGACCTGCCCTCCAGGATTTGCTTGAATGATGTAATCAATTCCCTTTACAATGTCTCTTGGGAAGCCGCTGTCGAGGGCCTAGGTGTCATTTTGAGGCAAGCGACCCTAGTTAAGGGAGCATGACTTTGTGCAGAGCACAAGGAATGAACTTTGGATGAGGCCAGGAGTCTTTCCAGGGCTCTCTGTCTCCATCTTCTTCCTCCCCTCTTTTGCACACTTCCCCCCCCCCCCCCCCCCCGATTTCCTGTTTTTTCCCTGCAGATCCTGACATTCTGAATGGAGTTTACATGTCAGAAGCCTTGAATCCTGTTTTTGTGGACAATTTTGAAAGGGACCCCACACTGACCTGGCAGTACTTTGGCAGCTCCACTGGATTCTTCAGGCTTTACCCAGGTAAAAGAGGAAATACCTGCTCAGCTCTTCCAGCTCAAAGCATGAACATTGCAGGAAGGGAAATGTGCTGTGAAAGAGCCTAGTCTGGAAAGCTTGGAGATAGTATGTCCCCATGAAGGGTCACATGCAGCAAACAGAAAGACTCGATGCACACACCTCTGCCACTTAGGCAAAGGAAGAGCATCCGTGGCAGACATAGACCCTTACTTCTTATGTGGACTAGCCTCCCGAGTATGTAGCGTTTGTGACCCCAGAGGAGTCTGCTTGCTCAGGTGAGCTTCAGGCAAACTACCCTCCAAAAAGACCTCACAAAACACCATGGGGTCTTCAAATCCCTCAGATTGGATTTGGAAGTTGTACAGCAGCTCTGAGTCTCGTTCTCCTGTGATCTTTAGCTGCAGCTACAGCACTATAGCCACTCTCCATCTTCAAGACCACACGTGCCAGWTACAGCTGAGCAGCCTGACTTGCTGTCCCCTCACCAGCTGTGAGCAGCATGTAAGGTCACGGTGTGAGAGGGAGGATCCATGCTTGGAGGAGTGCACAAGATTCTTCTGCAGCTGTAATTTGGCCTTGCCACCTCTCTGTCAGATGGCTCTTGTGTCCTTGTTATGTGACCTGTCACGTGCCATAGAAGAGGAAAGCAGAGATGACAGTGTCAGCCTTTAGTAGAGAATSAAGGACATGTTCTCATCTCTGCTACTTTTTTATGCTTAACCTTTCCTCCTTAAAGAGAAARGATGTTGCTGAGAACTACATCAAAATGTCAGAAAGCTTACAGTGTAGCTGCTCCCCAAATCCAAATAGATTTTACAGGTGCCAGCCAATACTGGGTATATTTTGAATAGAAATCTAATTAACAGTTTACTGAGAACTGCCAAAGACCATGCAGTTCTGCTTTCATTTCTGCAGAATGGCAACTGCTACTGCTGGCCAGACTTGCGTGACCCTGCAGGGTCTCAGCAGTGAGTAACAGAAGTGTTGGTGCCCAGGGAGCAGGGAGCAGATGCCTGTTTCTGTGTGTTGATTGTTCTTTTTGCTGCTCCCTTCAGGAATAAAATGGTTACCAGATGAGAATGGAGTCATCTCCTTTGACTGCAGGAATCGTGGCTGGTAAGGCTTTTGGAGAAACTTGGTCAAAGCATTTTTCTGCCCTTCTCGYTCCTTATTTTCCATCTTCTTCTCTACTCTGGACAACAGGTAGCAAAACAGGAAGGGAACAGACCTTGCTTTGGTGAGGCAGCTAATCAGTAGCTGCTGCCCCATGCTGCCTCTGGGAGATCTGAGGGGCACACAGACTAAGGCAATACCAGATTAGAGAGTCTGGCTTACCACCTACAGTTCCACCTTTCTGTACAGRCATTAACATGTACCAAGTGGAAATTACCACAAATGTTTCCTTCCTCTGTCTCATCCTCATTGTAATTTTGCAGCCAGAGAGTTCAGACTCTGGAAATGTGGGTCATTTATTCAATCTGTTCAACATCTCTAAAGGATGGTTCAGCAGTTGTCACTCTCAGCARTATCTGGACTTTTGTCTGTAGCAGGCCCAGTACTTGTCAATGCAGCAGAAGAGATACTGGGGCCAGTGGGGAACAAGGTAGGGCCCTGCCCCAACCTTGCACCTTTCTGCATTGGGTACCACTTCCCCAGCCCAACCCTGCCTAATAGCTGTGCTCATGGTACATGTTATACTGAGGCTTGTGTTCACCCTGCTTTAGCATATTTCTCTTCTTATAAAGGTACATCCAAGCAGCTACCTCTCCCAAAGACATTGTAATTATTGTGGACGTCAGTGGGAGCATGAAGGGCCTGCGGATGACCATTGCCAAACACACTATTATTACTATTTTAGACACCTTGGGAGAAAATGACTTTGTCAACATCATTGCAGTAAGTATGTCTCATTTCCTGTAGAGAGTTGGCTTTTGTCCCTCGTGTCCCTTTAGCGAACTACAAGCATTACAGTAGTGTAACTACAGCCATTAGTACTCAGGTTGGATGGGGGATTAAAATGAATTATCCCTTAGGAGTCAGCTTCATGTGATCAGTGGGGTGGCTGCTAAGTCATCTCATTCCCTCTATGGAGGATGTCAGCTGCATCTTTTTATTTAGGATGTGACTGCAACAGATAATGAAGTGCTGTAAAAAGATAYCTGAGCTAATAGGGACCTGAGCTAGTAAACGCATATACTCATCTGGACCTTAGTGAAAGAGGTTTACACTGGTATGTTTTGCCTGATGTCTACAGCACGCACCGCTGATTGTCACGGTTAGTTGATGTGTGGTAACTTGACTGGTTGTCATCAATCACCATGTGTCAGAGACATCAGAGCTTAAACTAAATCCATTTGCAAGGTTCAGCTGATGGCTGGGGRCTCACGACATCTCTGAAATCAAAAGTATATGCAAATAGTGCTGGAAGTGGGGCCAGAAGCACAAGCTAATAGGGTRTGGAGAACTCTAGGAAGTCTTGAGTGGAAAAAAACCATCAGTTTTTGTACATGTGCATGTGCCCAGATGGAACTTAGCAAAAAAATTATAATTAACACATAGGAAAAAACAAGATTTATCAAAATTACAATTTGCCATGATCACTACATACAATTCTAAAGGGAGAATGAATAAAGTAGCATAATATCCATTACTGTTCTTCTGAACGTCCACTTATGCATCTCAGTTTGTGATTTTTTTTTCCCCCCTYTCTTCCCCCATTACAACTCCTTTCTTTTCATTTTGTCTTTGCAGTACAATGACTATGTTCATTTTATTGAGCCCTGTTTTAAGGGTATCCTGGTCCAAGCAGACAGAGATAACAGAGAGGTGAGTACCAGATTCCTATTGATACTATTAGGTTAGCTCTCTTAGTGTGGTAAGAGCACACGGTTAGGATGCTATGGTGTGAAACTCTAGAGACAAGAAAGAGCTATCTCCCAAAAGCATGTGGGTTTGTATTTCAGAAACAGGGCCCAATGCAGTGGTGTGTCCTGACTCTATGGYATACCTTTGCCTATGCAAAGCTGCTGTAACACCAGGTCAGCTAGCAACAGCCAGCTTCCCTGGGTCACAACACATTTTGTACCTCCTCTGCTGGGGCACGAGTGAACCTGCCATGGAAAAAAATGTGAGCAGAAGGYAAAGGTTCTCCGAAATCCTATGTTCTCAGCCCTCAGAAAGGAGAAAAATCAACCCTTTTCCRGTGAATGTGCTCTCAGCCTGGCCTGACCCTCTACCAGGATACTTTCGCATCAGACTTTCTTTGTCTAGGGGTTTTGCTGCTCTGATCCAGGAAGGCTCAGCAGCTGCAGCCCCGAGGTGGTCAGTCTGTGTCTGACTGCTCCACTGCCCTCTGGGCTGACTCATATTTTTAGCTTAGATTTTTTTTCTTTTTTTTCCCTGTGTGTATTAATATGATGTAGTACATCCTCACATGGCCAGTTCCGTGTGTTCAACAACCAGCTTTCTCTCCAAGTTTCTTTCCCTGCTTAGCTCTGTGTCACAGAGTATAACTTTAGAGGGTGATGTCTTAGCAGAGTTTCTCAAAGGATCCTGCAGCTTTCTAGGAAAAAAATAACCAAGAATGCTGTCCATCCTGTGTCCATCTCTGAGGGTTTCATTTACAGCCAGATCAGGGCAAATTAATATCTAACCAATTTCCAGATTACCTTTTTCTCTCCTTGTCYACAAAAGTGCCTTGCCTGCCACTTGCAACTCATCAATACCTTTCTGTCTCTCTTCCTGCCAGCACTTTAAGCAGCTGGTTGACGAACTACAGGCAAAAGGAGTGGGGACTGTGAACAAGGCCTTGACAGAGTCCTTCAAAATCCTGAGGGAGGTAAGAGAATCATGCAAGGTGGACATGCCCCTGGCCCACCCCGCCATTCCCCTCCACTTCCAAAAACCAGCACAGCCATCATAGCACTGCAGGGCGAAGTGGCGTGAGCTGATCTCAGGGGTCCTGAATTTGCRACAAGCAGCATGCAAGGGCAAGCTGGTTTTAGAGATGCCCTGGTTTGTGCGTGACACCTTGGGGCAGGTGTTTGTGGCCATGGAGGGCAGCAGCATGGGCAGCAAGCTGCTGGGCAGGCACCAGACTCGAGATCCTCATTGACTTCAAATAGGAGGGAAATTTTTATTTTCTTCTGCTGTCAGTCTCATGCTTTCTGTGAGAGTTACAGGGGCTGAGATCTGCTCTTTTATGCACCAGGAGTAATGATAAAATCACAGAATCAGTAAGGTTGGAAGGGACCTCTGGAGATCATCTAGTCCAACCTCCCTGCTCATGCAGGGTCACCTAGTGCATGTTAGACAGGGTTGCATCCAGGCGGGCCTTGGAGACCTCCAGAGAAGGAGGCTCCACAACATCTCTGGGCAGCCTGGTCCAGTGCTCCGTCACTCTCACAGGGAAGAAATTCCCCCTTCATGGTCAGGCGGAACTTCCTGTGCTTCAATTTCTGCCCATTGCCTCTTGTCCTGTCACATGGGACAACTGAAAAGAGTTTGTCCCCTCCCCTTGACACCCTCCCTTCAGGTACTTGTACACATTGATAAGATCCCCCCTCAGTCTTCTCTTCCCCAGGCTGAAGAGGCCCAGCTCTCACAGCCGTTCCTCATAGGGCAGATGCTCCAGCCCTCTGATCATCTTCGTAGCCCTACACTGGACTCTCTCCAGTAGCTCCATGTCTCTTGTACTGGGGAGCCCAGAACTGGGCACAGTACTCGAGATGAGGCCTCGCCAGGGCTGAGTAGAGGGGCAGGATCACCTCCCTCGACCTGCTGGCAACACTCTTCCTAATGCACACCAGGAGACCATTGGCCTTCCTGGCCAGAAGGGCACGTTGCTGGCTCATGGTCAATCTGTCATCCACCAGGACTCCCAGGTCCTTATCTGCAGAGCTGCTCTCCAGAAGGTCAGCCCCCAGCCTGTACTGGTGCATGGGGTTACTCCTCCCTAGGTGCAGGACCTTGCACTTCCCCTTGTTGAACCTCAGGAGGTTCCTCTCTGCCCAGGTCTCTCTGAATGGGAGCACAGCCCTCAGGTGTGTCAGCCACTCCTCCCAGCTTGGTAGCATCAGCAGACTTGCTGAGGAGGCACTCTGTCCCCTCATCCAGGTCACTGATGAAGAAGTTGAACAGGATGGGACCCAGTACTGAGCCCTGGGGAATGCCACTAGCCACAGGCCTCCAACTGGACTCCACGCCACTGATGACGACCCTTTGAGCTCTGCCTTTCAGCCAGTTCTCAATCCACCTCGCTGTCCACTCGTCTAACCCACACTTCCTGAGTAATCAYGAGTTACGTGGCAGAAGTTGGTCAGTCTGTGGCCTTGTGCTTCCTTAATGAGCCCATGGCCTGGCCTTGGCCCAAGCCACTCTCCGGGAGTGCACTGCAGCTCCTGCTGCTAACAGCTGCAGACCGCAGCCCAGTGCCGAGGGGATGGTGCCTATGTGGGAGAGCACTGTGTTCATCAGCGTGAATACTGCTGATAGCGTGGGGGTGGAGATTCCTTGGTTATTGATGTTGGCAATAAAATGTAACTGATAAGTTCAAGGCAATAATTCTGATCTTATGATCAGAATTACATTACTTATGTAATGTTATTAGTGAGCCTTGGTAAGTAGGCTGTGATGAAGACATGAAAGATTATTTTCAGGCTTCAGATTTATTTGAATACTACTCTTCTGAGGATCAGGGTTCTTCATATGGAAGAAACCACAGGTCAGGGGAATTAATCCATGTCATGTCCTGTGATAAGGCTGTGGAACATTTACAAATCTTATGTGAACAACTGGCTTATGTGAACAATCCTCATTGTCCTGGAGGTAAACATATCACCGAACTCTGTTTCTTAAAGCATGTTAACTCAAAGAGGACCAAGAACTCAGCTGAACCCCACCACCACCTTATTGCACCATCTAGGCAGGTAGATGTCAATGCCTTTGCAGACAGAAATAAGTACACTGTATGATGCTAACAGCTGTAATGGTGGTGTAGATGCTTTAAGTACCAGAGACGCTGGCATCCTAGGAAAGATTCTCTGCTCTTAATCATTTTGCAGACTGCAAGTTTAAGTTGATTGGCTATGGTAAAGTTGTTCCTGACTTATCCTGATGCAGGTATGGTCAGAATTGTACTTCATGATGGCAGTAGCTGAGCTGTATTGTCAGTGTTTAAACAGCCATAATGAATTTAATGGCAATCTGAGAATAGTAGTATAGCATTGTCACTGTGGTAATAAAGTGGCAGCACTCCTAGCAGTAATGATTTAGTATTTTGGGGGAAAGATGGTGACTAAAGAGATCAGGGAAGCAGTAATGGTATAAAGCTAGAATCCATTACACACACTAGATGTCTGCTAGATTCATCTAAGTACAACTTTGCATTTTTATGTTAAAATTAACTTTAYTTGTAAAAGATTTGGAGCCTATAGAGGCCTGAGTTTTATAAATCAGAATATTTAGAGAATATATTTTTAAATATCTAATGTAGCACTGATTATCTACAATGACAATGGATTAAAGAAGCAGGCTCTCGGTCAGCATAACTTTTAAGGTCCAGGAAGAAGGGAATGTAGACCTAAAGAAGGTCTGTTTGCCCYAGCTGAAACAGCAACTGGCTGTGCTAGGCATAGACATCAAAACAGGTTTGGTTCCACTGATGAGACCTCACGTCTCCTTTCCAGCAAGTGTGACCCACTTCTGACAATCTGACCCACTAGACCAGGCAAGCCTCCAGAAGGTAGGAACCCCTGCCTTTGTTATAAAACCCTGTGTATGAACCTTCAGTCAAGCATGCCCATGGGAAATGGAAGGTACACGGCAGAAAGCTGAGACTGAGGAAAAAAGTCTTCATCTGACATAGCACAAAAATACCTCCAGAAAGAGACTGATGTGCATGCAGCCCAGTGGATTAACATAAGTTCACTGCAGTAACACAGAAGCAGMTCTTTGGCAGACAGAATATTTTTCTTCTCTATTCAGTATCCAAAATGCAGTGAACAATGTGAGTAGAAATCACTTATCTTGACCTTTCTTGATCTAATAAGGTCAAYAAAGTGGTGAGATTACTACTAGACACTACAGCACCCAGTACTAATAAAACCTCTCAACGCTATTTATTCTGAAGGTTAGATACCACTTCCCTCCTGTCTTTCATTATCACCCCAATTCTGAGGAGAGAATAACTGACTCAGACATTTCAGCATCCTTGCCCTGGGCATCTGCAGATAAGGAAAGGTGACTGTGCTCTAGGTGACTCCTACTGTTAAATACCTCCTCTTTACACCTTGGAGCTGCTGGCTCAGGGTGTACTCAGGTGCTGAATCACTCACCCAGTTGAYGGCATGATTCCTGGAAACCACTGTGCTGTCTCTGCTGTTTGTAAGACCTCTGACAAATATGGTTCAAGCAGACAATCAGGAGCAGTGCAGAGAGCAGCATTATAGATCTCTGCCGCATCTATATTGACTTGATTAAAGAATTGGGTATGGTCACTCAGGTAGGACTGCAAAAGCTCCTCAACAAGCAGAGGGATGGTGTTGCCCATTTCTTGGTAGTATGAAATTCCATGAAATACAAATTTTCATAAATTTGTTGGGGGGAGACGGTATGGAACTGAGCTATGGGCATGCATCTCCTCTGCCCAGCTTTCCTTTCCCAGTAACATTGATAGCAGCCTTGTCAGAGTGGGACAGAAGGGAGCCTGTCCACCAGAGCATGGATGATGGCTGTCTCATTTTTTGGCAAGCTGAGGCCTAAACCTGAGGTTGCTGAAGCCATCAGTTGGCAATCTTTTTTTGCAGTGAGCCATGGAAGGGCTGCATGCACAGCAGAAGGCTACAGGATCTCTTCAGTCGCTTTACAGTATCGTCCTAGGATTTCAGTCTTGCTGGTGACATTTATAAGAGACTGAGATCACGTCTCAGTACACTTGCAACAGCCCCAGGGGCTGAATATACACAGGCATGCCACTGTAGAAACACCCCCATTACTCTGCAGCAGCCTTCCCAAAACTGTCACCTTCCTGGAAAGGCCTCAGCTGGAGAGTCCCTCCATACCATCAGCTGGAGGACCCCAGGCTCTGCAAGTACCACAGCCAGCCTCCTTCAGGCAAAACGGCACCTCCAAGCACACACGTGCTTTAMGGACCCTCTTCTCTTAGAGCTGGTCGGATCAATGTCAATAACAGAGGAGGGAAACTGTTTGCATCAGAGTCCTGAAAAAAATCTGGAGGGTGGTGCTGCTGTAGTCTCACAGGTAAGGTGCACAGCCAAGCTGGAGGGCAACACAATACACAAGAGAAGAAAAATGAAAACTGCTATATCACACTGATGAAACAGACATTGCTGATTGCAGTAGTCAACTAGTAAAAATCTCTGTAATGAAAGTGGCTGCAAAATTTCTTTGGTAGTTTGTTTGTAGTGCAATTGCTCAAAGAATTAATCGCCTGACAGCAACCTGCTCAAAGAGGTATGAGTGGCAGAGAAGGGTTGCACAACCTCTCACCATTTTTGTGCTTTGCCATTATGTTCTGGGGTGGACGGGGCACATYTTAATCTGTGATACAATTTACAGTAAAGCTTCAGGAGAACAGTTAGCCAGAGCTTCCCCTGCCATTCTCTGCCATGATGGATAAGCCACTTAAACYCTCTATTTCAATTTAGCCACATACCAAGTAGTTTCAATCAAATTTGCATCACAGAGAAACCAGGGTGTTAAACATATTTATAAAGCACTTCAAAATTCTCAAGCATCAAGTGCTATCTTTGAGTTCCTTTCAAGTTTCCAAGTTTTATTCTACCTCGCTGCGACTTTCTTTGTCTCTTTGTTTCAACAAGCTGGGCAGGTCTTGTTCTCTCATCCTTTCCCCCCACCGCAGGATTTATAACCCTTTGTTCTGGCCGCTGCTCTGCTCTCAGCTGCTTCTWGTTTCCTGCCTTCTCTGAAACACCGTGCTCCCAACAGTTTGCAAGTGCTGCAGCTGAGGGCTATCAATTGCTAAGCAGAGCAGAATAATTACCTTTCTTGTTTTACACACAACGGTCCTCTTAACACAACCTAAGACATCAGTTACCTTTCTTTAGATGCTGTCCCATTGTTAATTTATATCCAGCTGATCTGCCTCTGTGGGGCTCCTTCCCAGGCAGTATYCCCTTTCCTGCTCTGTATTTAAACCTGTAATTATGTTTTCCAGTGCAAACCAATTGTAAGTATATCTATATATTTTGGTAGATATGCCATATGTATGTGTGTATGTACATATGCATATGCAAGTATACTCACATTCCCCTAATGTTGAGAGCCTGTATATGTTCATATATTTGTTATATATGAATCTCTTAGGATTAGGCATTACAAAATCTCACTGTTATGGGCCCTCCTTTCTCAGGATCTAGTCAGAGTATATTTTTCTTTTAAAAACTGATATTTTTTCARCTCTGGAGGTAAAAAGATCCCAAGTTCTATTTTCTGAGGCCACCTTAGAACAATCTTTCCTCTTAACACCAAGCTGTTGTAATGTTACCTTGGCTTACTGCTGAACACAGAAGTGACATAATTTATGTGGTTCATTATGAATAAGTCACTCTGAAATGAATATGGGTGGGAAAATGGTGAAATTGGTTCTAAATTGGCTTTCAGTGAGACAAAATTCTGTGCAACTTGAGCAGAACTGGTGCCATATAAAGAATAAACCATCTGCTGATGTAAGAAGTCAAAGGAGTTTGTGCTGTCTTATGTCATACCTGTGTCATCCCTTTGTGCACTTGCAAGAGAGCTGTGTTAGTAATTTTTATAGGAATGTGCTAGATGTTTAAGGTTAATTTACTTTTTTTCCCCCTTCTTCTTGTAAAACATTTTCTGTTGATTTGCTCCCATCCTTTGGGATYTCATATGGTCTCAGTCAGGCCTCAGACCATGAAGCAAGTAGGGGCCAGACTCTTCCCAGAGGTACCCAGTGACATGACAAGAGGTGAGGGGCACAAACTGAAACACAGCAAGTTCCACTTGAATGTAATAAAATAGCTCTTTACTGTGGGGGTGGTTGAGCACTGGAGCAGGTTGCCCAGAGAGGTGGAGTCTCTATTCTTGGAGATACTCAAAACCTAAGTGGACRGAGTCCTGGACAGCCTGCTCTAGGTGATCTTGCTTGAGCAGGGGGTTGSACCAGATGATCCCCAAAGGTGCCTTCAGACTGCAACCATTCTGTGATTCTGCAGTCCAGCAATTCTTTCCCTTTCTGATGAGCACAGTTTACTTGAATGCGTTCAATTTCCACCTTTTTTTAACTGTACCGCTTTATGATCCTGCCTGTAGTTCCTTCCTTTCTATGTTTCTTAGCACTTCAGCGTGTATYTAGCCAGCCATGACAATATTGCTGTAAAACCTCAGACCTCTGTTATTTATCATCTGGCCATGTACTCTTTTTRCTCCCTTTCTTGTTTCTTATCTGAATGTTTATAAATCTTCTCTTTGATCTTGTTCACATCTTTATGGACATAGATATTTTGCTGCATATTTTTCAGGATATGCAAATCTCAGGGCTTTCTGTTTTCCAGCTGATGCTATTTTACTTAATTCTGTCTCTCATTTTGTTGCCATTGACTTTCTGTTTCCTTCTCTACTCTTGATTTTCTCCTCAGGGGACACTCTACTAAATTCAAATTTCTACTAATTCTGGAGGCCAGGGGTGGAGAGTACTGCACTGCAGACAGGGCTGCATCCAGCTGCAGCATGAGTGGGGCAGGGGGAGATGGAGGGGGCTGCTTGTTCATTTGGCCAGATGTGTTTTATCAATTAGTCAGTGCACGCACGCGCCACTGAGCTGTGCTGATGTTCCTCTTGCCTCCCCAGTGACTCTGGGCCAGGCTATAACTGCAAAGTAAAAGGCAATGAACAAATGAGGGAGTACAAGAGAACATGAACTTGAATGAATTATATCATGCCTGTTACTCCTGGCAACATGTCCAAAGCTACAGAGGAGAGTGCATAGCTCAGTGCCTCATTTGCCCACTGCAGCTCTGGCATACACCTCTTCAGACATGTCTGCTCTATGACCATCTTGCTCTTCATTTCACCTTCTTTCAGTCAGAGCAAAGAATTATATCCAGAGCTGCCTGTGAAAAGGTCTTCAGATACTCTCAGATCATTGCTGYAGCCAGTTATGAAAGGACCTAAGAATCAGGGATTCTCTCATACTCATTTCTTTTCTAAATCTGCCTTTTAGTCARTACTTCTATGATACTGATGATCTCATTTTCCCTCTTGAAAATACTGTCTAGTCCTATAATTAGGAGATTGCTGATTGTGATATTATATTTAATTTCTCAGTATCTCAGTATTATGAGATCTAAAGTAACCTACATGAAGAGATGTCTTAAATAATTTGATGAATTGGTGGGTGACTTAAGTGTTAATTTAATAATCACATAAACAAAACATGTAGATTGCAACAGACTGGAATAAGCTACTTTYGTAATTATAAGATTCACATATCCACAATATGAACCTGATTCTGATAGCCTCTCCCACACTAGTGTGTCCCTATGCCTCTGTAATGGATGATCTCACTAGTCATTCTCTTCAGTGATCTGGATGCAGTTGATACCTGTCCTAGGCATAGCTCACCTAGACACCTTGTCTTTTTCCTATCTGGTGGTCTGCAGGATCCCACATGGCTGTCAACTACTATTTGCCTTTCCCTTGCACTTAGCAGTATCCCATGCTTGTTCCTATTGTGCACCTTCACCCTCAGCCTCCATCTTGAGTCTCCTTGCTGGGTGTGTAGTATGTGTGCTTCAACAGCTCCTGGAGCTCTGACAACTGTGTGGGTGACACTGATGGTTTTTCCATGGGATAAGGTGTAGAAACTCTCCAGACCTCTCTTCTCTTCACATGCATCTTCTCTGCTTTCTAAACAACCACCAGAAAAGTCAGACCTTGTAGATCACATGGAGGAAGATGTGGGAGATGCCGCTATTGTGTTGGCATGACCACAGCAGCAGCAGAAGTACAGCTAGTCTCYAGCTTAGTCACTCTAAATGTGCTGCTCTGGTGGTAATGAAAGAAGAG
Source organism: Rhea americana (assembly GCF_003343005.1). NCBI lineage: Eukaryota > Metazoa > Chordata > Aves > Rheiformes > Rheidae > Rhea > Rhea americana. Next base: position 6,447,737 of record NW_028187088.1, read on the forward strand.
GAGCAAGTCCAACCATCTCACTCTGTTTTATTAACCCTCATGGAAGACTTGCCTGAGGAACAGCTAGTTAGGAAAGAAGCAGGGACCCTGCTAAACCACCCTTCTCTCTCATGTCAGATCATCACTCCTGATTCTGATCTGTAATGCAAATAATGGGATTATTATTAAATCGTGAGSGAAGGAGGAGTCATACATGTGGTCCTAGCGGTGGTTGTTCAGAAGCTATTGAATCCAATCTCATTGCAGTAGAGCAACAGGTATTTCAGTGGTATTAAGAATAATTCTGAAGGAGGCAGGACTACAGATATAGATGAYGGTAGAAGTAGACATTATTGTGATTTTTGGCACTGAACCTGGTAATTTTATGAAGAGATGCTGGTAGGAGTGGTAAAATAACTGGGGAAATCCRACTGCAGAAGTGATAGAGTATGGACTTGGCTTTGTGGTATTGATGATCATCACGTTAATCTTCAGGGGGRTCCATATCAGTAAAAGCATTTGTCTTCTCTCCTAACATGGCATTACCAAACTGGAGAAGACTTATGGACTGAACCTTAAAACACCTAACAAGTCCCAGTCCACACCCTGCACTCTGTTCTCCTATCTGTTGCTTGATTTTTTTTTATTTATTTAGTCTAAAACTACTTTTCCTAAATTTTAAGATACAGCTGCCCCTCTACAATTTCAAGTCACTGCTGTGTTTAACACAGCTTTAGTCGCCCTCAAATTAGTCTTCTATACACTCACTATCTCATGCCACTGCCTCTCATTAATCTCTTGTGCAGAGCTGTCATATCTTCCTCCTTCCATATTTTTAATCTGTATCAGCTTCTGCAAGCCTCCTCTGTTGATCAGGCTTTTCGTTGCTCTAAGCATAAAAGCAGAGAGATGCTGTGCACGAGAAGAAGCACATGTTGACATTGAGCTAGGAGGAGCAGCAAAGTAGCTTCTCATTTTTGCTCCCTGATGTGAGCAAAGCCTGTCGTCTGCTACTTTCTCTGCTGACTGCTAGTTCAACACCCATGATGGTAGTCCATAAAGCACTTAGTTCTCTAGGGCTRCTGCACCTGAGGGCATACGAAACAAATGGCATTGCCTTTAGGAGCATTAGATAAGCAGCTTTCAAAGGCTGGTCTTCTTCGCTGAACTGTCCTTTTCTGGCTTGCCTGTAAAAGCACACTAGAGTCCTAGCATAATTCTACTCCACCTTAAATATTGTTTATTCACAGATAACATGTCCTCTGTCATTACGGTATACGGCCTTTCTATTTGGCACATCCATAACCTATTTCAGCTCTGATGGCAGTACCTTTATTTTTTTTTCATGTGTTCCTGCTTTTCTCTGCTCTTTATTTGGCAGATTGATGGATCTTGCTTGAAATAATGAGTCTGATTCCCTCTCCTCTCACATTTACTGCCGTATGAAGTGACAGAAATTGCTGTCAAATCAGAATGACAGTGTTTATGGTCAGTYTATAGTCACTCTGCATAAATAAATGCAATTGTGCAAGCTGTGAGACAGCAGGGAGTCTCACCCTTTCTCCATAGCACTTAATTTCTTCTTGTTATTTTACTTCTGTAAAGCATCTGTGACCAAATGTGTTAGAAAGAGCGGTATGAACAACAAAAAAACATTATATGCAGCGTACAAATATAGTCCTTATTTAGGCAGAACTCTTTGTGGAGATAGTGTAAGAAGTGCACAAGGAGTCAGAATCTAGCCCATTGTGAATAAATATGCAGCACTTACATAGAATCAGTTGCTGGAACAACTAATGCTGTTCCTCTCTCTCTTTAGTTCAGAGATGCTGGTCAAGGAGGTTTGTGTAACCAAGCTATCATGCTGATCACAGACGGAGCAGTGGAGGACTATGAAGCCGTGTTTGAAAAATACAACTGGCCAGATCGGAAGGTTTGTCTGGGAAGTGATAAATAGAAAGGGTGAGGAGAGCTGCTACCCTGCCATAGCAGGAATAGAAGTGTGTGAGCCAGGATGCCAAGCAGAACCCAGTATTCACATCTTCCAATATCCGCATGCATCTGGCTGCAAACACAACACAAAGCAGCCAGACAGGAGTCTGCTGGGGTGATTTTGGACGTGATAGGATCACAAATGGGTATCTGCAGGTCAGTGCAGACTTTTTTTCRTATACATCTTTTTCCAAAGCTGCAGATGATCAAAACTTTCTCCTGATACAATGATAAAGACTCAACTGAGTATTTTTAAGTAATAAACAACTCTACAAAGAATTTTCATCCCATCCGTGACTGATTCTGTCTGGGAGTTGTTCAGCTATGATTCTCCTGACAGTGGACAGGAAAATGACCCAGATGACCTCTTTAGGTACCTTCCTGCCCTATTTGCTCTAAGGTCTGCAACTACAGAGTTGTGCTAGCGGAGTAGACTGTGAAAGTGGAACAGACTGTGGCTCATCTTAAACCTTGATTTATTTGTTTACCTCATCCAAGCTAGAGGCAATGCACAAAGGGAGAGAAGCAGCCTACAGAGAGACCAAAGCATGGTGCTGTTAAAGCTGTTTATTTCAGGATTCACTTAATTGCTATTGGTCAAACACAAGAGAAATGGTGAAGTTTTCCTCAAAAGATTCACGTGGCCAGCTGTTCCCCTGGGTAAAGGATTTCTGTGAGCTATAAACCTCTCTGCATGTGCTTGGCAAGTGCCTGGCAGAGCTGCTATCATAAAATCTAATAGCATTCACACTACCTTTTTATTCAGATGATACTGAGTGCTACTTTGCTTTCTGGGCTTATTGCAATTGATAATAAARTTCCAGTCCACAAAATGCAAAACAAAGACACTCCTGTCTCCATGTGAACGCTAAACATTGCTTTGCACCTCAAGTAGATATTCACACCAGTATATAATGAGATGTCAAACTTTGGCCATTTGGATTTGGTAACATATTACAGCTTATTTAGGCTCACTTTGTGTTCTTGTTGCCAGGTCCGGGTTTTCACTTACCTTATTGGACGGGAGGTCACTTTTGCCCCCAATGTGAAATGGATCGCCTGCAACAACAAAGGTGCAGTATAGCAATGGCTCCCCAGTGCCACCTGCACGTGTCGCACGTCGACTGCAGCCATGGGGTCCTGGGCTGCAACCCCTCTGGGGCCCACTGAGCCTCCCAGAAAAAAAGCAGAGCCTGCTAGTCCGTGCGAAGTGTGCCTCTGTCCAGCTAACACAAGTCCTCCGTGCTGAACCACCACATTTTCTTGTCACGGTGCCAAGGGACGCTATGACCAAGATTCATGCTGGCTGTAGTCCAGCTAAGTCCCTGTGCTTATTCTGTCCCAGTGGCTGACTTTTGACAATCTGTCTAAACCTCTATCACTAAGCCTGAAGTCTTTTGACTGAGATGTAAAACAAACACCTCTTCTTTAAAGATTTTGCAGCATTTTTCACAAGATCTGCAAGTTAACCCCTAGACCCTGGCCAAATTCTCTGTGTGCCATTGGTTTCACTGGGATAACAGAATGGCTTGTTACTCCTGCCCCAAAATGAATATTCCTTGCAGCTGGCATGAAGTGACATGTATGGGACAATCCAATCCAAATAGATGAGTGATCTCTATGCATTTGGGGCTGCTTTAAAAGTCCAGTTAGCCCTGTCAGAGTCCACAAGGGGGAAGAAGGGGGGAATAAAAGAATCTTTCCCCTCTTAAGTCAAAGAGTCAGAGTCACGTTTGGGCATGACTTGGTCTCAGTACATCTGGAGACAGCCAGAAACCAGCAATGCTTGCAAAATCAGAATCACTCTTAAAACAGGGAAAGGAAGGGGGGTTGGGAAAGGACTGCAGCTGGAGATTGACTAGCTAGGTATATTGGCTCTTGTTCTGTCTGAGCAGTGTCTCCAGCAGACTGTGAAATGCATGGGTACATTTGCTACTGAGAAGAATTGACAGAAAAGAAACAAAAGAATGCTTGGCCTGCAGAATGTCTGTGAGTGGAGATGTTCAAAGTTCAAACAGTCATCTGTTAGCACCGTGAATTACATGTAACATTTTTACTTTCTTATTAGATGAGACAAAAGCCTGGATTTTGGATTACATATTCAGCATCAAGATTAGTGACAGGGAATTCATTGTGCTGCTAGTTTGCCATAAAATAGGAGAATGGATTCTTCTGAACAACCAAGCAAAGACCAAAAATACTCTCTTTGCACAAGGCTTCTCACCTACCAAACTTGAGCTCCGAAGAAAGCTCATTGATTTTGACTCTTCTGTATAGATGTATTACATAGCTCTTGTGCTCTTTCTTTTCAAGCACACCAAATTTGCTTCCACATCACATATCAGATCAGCTGGTAAAACTCTTTCCAGAGAAGCTGGGAGTTTAGGCTGTATATAAATTGGGCAGGATAAGCGAGTAGCCTGGTAGAATAGTTTGTTTGCATATGTTTGGCCTCCAGGAGTGAAGGCTGCCTCATTTGGTAAAGTTTTTGCCTAAGACTCACAGCAACATTTTACATCTGCTTAGTGGGATTCTTCTTATACCAGGGCTCTCTGGTCTTGAGCACTGGGCCAGGATTTTGAGAACAGAGCCAATGCTTTGAAATTCTAGTTTTCAACAAGATTAAGATTTATCCCTGCAAGGCGCATAAAGGCATTTTTTGAAAAGAGCAGACTAAGCTTTTGGGGTAGATACAGCCTTTGACATCTAGTTTTACAGCTTTGCATGAACATTAATATATAAATATGGAAGGAGCATTAGAAGAATGACTCCTACCTGTTTTTTCATGAAGGCTACTACACTCAGATATCCACACTGGCAGATGTCCAAGAGAACGTGATGGAGTACCTGCATGTGCTCAGCCGTCCCATGGTCATCAACCATGATCACGACATTATTTGGACTGAGGCCTACATGGACAGCGCGGTAAGGACCTAAAGCACAAGTCTTTAGTCAGCAAATAGGGGCCACAGGCTGGACTGACAAATTTGTTAGACATCCAGCTCTTAAAGTTAGGCATCTAACTTGTCCTGATTTCCCATCTAAATATCCTATGTATATCAGAGCCTAAATAAAGCCCAGAGAACTATCTAAAACCATGGGATAGAAATTACTGAGCTCTGGCTCTGCTGAGATAGACAATATTTCTCTGCTCACTCCTGGAGTTGAGATGTATAAGCAGATTCAGATCTCCTTGAGAATCTGCAGTGACCCAGGAACCCAGGACTAATCACACAGACACGAGTAGTACTTCTGTGAAAGGAGGCTACCTTCTCAAGGATTAGTTATAGGAAAGATTATTTACAGCTCAGGATATGGGTCATGGAGGTTCATTCCCTTCAGCCCAGTGGCCAACTGCATGCTGCTTGTCACCCAAAGATACATATTTCAGTGTGGGAGGCAGGCTCACTTTCTGTTGCTTGGGCTGGCAAGATGTAATGTCACCCCAGTGGCCCTGTGCTCAGTCCCGTGAGTAAAGGACATACTGCACTTACTGTGAGGGAAACAAAGGACTGTACGTCAAGACTCCCAACTCTACTTGCTTTCTCCCAGGCCTGCCCCAAGGGAAGAGCTGACACATTTAGACCACAAACAGGTCTTATTATGGTGTTGTGTTGCCAAGGTCATTTTGGAATCCAAAGGAATGAAAGGAAGGACAAAGTAGACCACTGAAAGAGCCTTCCCCTGCAGTTCACAAAATAGATGACTTTCCTCAATCGTCTTCTCCATCCCTTTTTACTTTGCAGAAAGAGAAAACTATAGTTCTACTTTTTTGGGGGGGGGACTCTCTGTACCTTCAGGTAGATAAAGCTTTTTCCTACACTGAGTCTCTACCACAGAGACGTGTCTAGCATAATTGTGAGATGTAGCGCTGACCAGAAGTCAGATTTCCTTCTTCCAGAAACAAATGCCATCATTTTTTTCTCTCTTTATGAGAGAAAAATTCTTCTAAAAACAGTTAAAATGTTTCCATACATCATTTCCTGGGCTGAATCCTATTGTGGGACTGAAATTTCTACCCCAGATCTACCCAGCAGCAGTTTTAGAATGTCTGCCACAGCCCTGAGACAGCTTGGAGGAACCTGCAGTTTTTGGATTTAAGATTCATGGCAAGAAACTTGAACACACTGTGAGTTGGAGTAAAACTAGCAGTTCTGAGCTAACTTAGCTTTGTGGCAGGAAATGTGAAAGTCCAGGTTGCACATGGTATCACTCTATGCTGATGCCATGCTTAGAGTTGAAACCATGTGAACCCCAAGAAATACCCCCAAGCCTGCCTGGCTTGCATTGTCACAGTGCACAGGTATTATGCTCACAGGAATAGACTGGTCCTCACCTCTGAGCTGAATGCTGAGGATGCAGCCATGGCATACGTGCTCTGTGAGGTGATGTGAGGATGTTTTCTGCTGTAGGGGCTGTGCCAAGGGAGAGCTGGGGGCATGGTATTTGAAGGTGCTAAGGAAAACCTCCAGAAGAGCCCTTATGTACCTAGCAATTATATTTTGATAGTAAGCATGCTATACCCAGCACTGGTGTTTGATGTCACACTTTCCAAGGCTGTGGCAGGGTTTCTGCTGTTGCATTTTCTCGCTGCATCATTTTTTTTTTTTGCCTCTTTTCTTGGCTTGCCATTCTCTCCCTCCAGTCCTGCCTCTCCCATCTTTGATTCATTCCTCCATTCATGTATTCATTCATCTGTTCATCCATGTCTCTCACTAGCTGCCACAATCCGAGGAGGTAACTGCACCCCTGCATTTTGTGAACGTGTCGTTTCCTTTGTGCCAGTTGGTGTGCCAGTGCTAACGTGCAGTCACAGCTGGCCTGTACATCTGGAGGGAGGAATGGGGGTTACAGCACTGAGGGAGCCCTGTTACGCTATCAAGAAGAGGAAATGCTGGATGTACTGGAGAGCTGTGCTGTGCTATTGGTTCAGAGTGGGTAGGGATGTCTGTGTCGTGCAGTAGTTTAGTTCACTGGATCTCTTTTTCCATATGCCCAGTGTGTGCTGGTGAAGTTTATTTGCTGTGTTAGCATTAGTGTTGCTACAATGGGAAGTTTCTACAAAGAAGTGTACAACACAGTAACTCAAGATACCTGGCTTGAATCTCCATCAAGCAACTGCATAGATTATTGCCTGACTCGTCTATGGCTCCTACTTTGTACAATAACAAAGAAATAGGGTCATTTTGTGCCTTGCTACTTACCAGACCAAATGAAAGATGGTAGGAAAATGTTGCTGGCATCAAAGGATTACCAGCTTCCTATAGCTAGGCAAGTTTGAGAGACTCCTGTGCACATCTTGCTTCTTTTACTTCCTTTCTTGAGTGTTTTCAGAGTGTCTGTCTTCTGAAGTATTGGGACCCTGTGCTACCCCCTTACCTGTGCATGTCCTGTATCCCCTGTAGAGACATTCGCACCTGTTTGTATCATGATTTTGTCTCTGTCTCTACTACACTTGGATGTCTGAGTAACAAGTATAGAGGTAGGCTCTGTGTATATTTGTGGCTTTTACACATTTGCCTGTGATGTTTCTCATTCACCCTATTCATGTGTTTGCAATATAGACTGTATGTATTGTCTGTGATTTTGCTCGTGTTTCTGTTGTTTTTCTTAATTCCATGCACGATGCGTTGGTGGTTTTTACACATGTTGCATAAGTGCCCATGTCTGCTCCCATTGCGTGGTGGGTGTAAATTGTGCCACCACTTTTACAGGTTTCTGTCTCTTCATTAAAACAGCTCTTTAATGTCTCTTGCTTCACCACATTTTACCGGCTTTCATCCCAGCCTCATCACTCCACACTAGCAAGCATCCATCCCACGATCGTCTTGGATACAGAGTATTACGAAGTTCTGCCATCTGTTTTCAGAGGGGTGTGGGAGGCGAGGAGGTGTCTAATTGTACTCAACATCTGGGGTCCTTGGGAATTCCAGTGGCTCTTTATCAGGTTAGCTGCACTATCACTTTTGCTAACACCCTGCTTGTTGTTTTGTGGCAGCTCTTTGCATCTCAAGCTCAAAGTCTGTTGCTCATGACAACAGTAGCAATGCCAGTCTTCAGCAAGAAGAATGAGACGGTAAGTGCAATGCTGGCTTGACTCTCTAGCCAGCAGAAGTTAGAGGATGCAGCAGTCCTCTGTGGTGTTTTAAAGCCAATGAGCCTCTGAAAACACACTGGGCCATTAAGGACTGCGGTGGATTTCTGGCAAGATGCGAGGCTGATAATTGCTCAGTCAAAATGATAGTCTGTCATTTCCTCTGAAATGCTATTTCTTCCAAATGCCCCTTAAATATGACACTTCTCTTTTTGTACTATATTTTCCATTTTCAAATGAGCCTAATTCACAGACCCATAAAGTTTCAGGCTGGAAGAGATCATTATATTGTCTAGTCTGGGCAGTTTATTGCAGACCTTTACATTTCACGTAGACAGCTCTTCCTGAGCCCAGTAACCTGTGTTTGGCAAAAATGTCATTCCAGAAAAGCATCCAGCCCTGAGCTCTCCATTGTGGATTCTCACTCTCTGTTAAAAACTGGTGGCTAAATTCCAGTCTGAATTTGTCTGGCTTCACCTTCCCACCATTATGGCTTTCTCTGCTAAATTAGAAAGCCTGTAGCCTTTGGTATTTTCTCCCTGAAAAGTATCTTCTACACTTCAGTAAAGTCAAATCTGTCTTTCTTTTGATTAGATAAAAAGTTTGAGCGATTTAGGTATCTTTGATAAGGGCATTTCCTCCAGGTTTTGAAACTCTTCAGAGACTCTTTTCATGATCCTTTTAAAATGACGGACTTTACCTCACCATTGCTAAATAAGGGATAAACTCAGCTGGCTCCAATGCAGGTTGTCTGCCTTCTCCGCCCAAGGCCAGCCTTAACTTGTATTTTCACAGCACTGTAGTGGGAGCTTGTGTATCATTTTTCCACCATGATCCCCAGATACTTTTTAAAGAACCGTCACCCATTTTGTGGGGATTTCCTGCATTCTTTTTTTTTAGATGAATAATTTGACATTGGCTTAGTTGTCCCAGTTATCAACCAATCCATACTGCTTTGCATGATTGCCTTTTCTTTTCTGTTATTTGCACATATTGAATGCAGGTTTTTGTCCTCAAATCTTGTTTCAGTGATTTTATAGTACTTCTGAAACATTATCAAAAATATTGAAAATATTGGTTGGAAGTACTCCTAAACACTGGAGCAACCCTCTTGAGACTTTCTGAGGTATGTTAGTTGATCTGAATGAACTTACTCACTCAAGCCCAGAGAGAATACTGTGAGAGACTAATAGAAAGGCAATTATGTGTATTCAGTCAGGAGTAGATCAAAAGCTACCAAAGCTTTGCATCTGAAAATGGACTCTCCTTTATTTTTAAGCGATCTCATGGGATTCTCCTGGGTGTGGTGGGCTCTGATGTGCCACTGAGGGAGCTGTTAAAACTTGCACCACGATATAAGGTAAGACCTCAGTCTTGCAATTTGTTATTTTACATAGAGAAGTCACCACTCATTCTTCCACGGATGTGACTCTATGAAAAATCTTTCCTCTGCCTATAGGAAGAACTATGAGCATAAAGCAAGAGAGGTGTGATGATGTGTCATTTCAACATGACATATGAGAATTCATCATTCACCACTAGAAGCTCATAGGCTACTTTAGAAATATAGGGAATGGATGATTCAGTGGATTGGCAACAGCTCATGGAGCCTTTGCATCTTGGTGGTCACCAACTTAGATCCCTCAGGGGTAATACAGATCTAGCAGGCTGTCTCAGAAGAATTAATGTTTTATATCCATTTCCCAGTGGACAAAGGCTGCCATGCCAGCTGGCACAAAATAAGCTAGTTTCACTGTCAATGCTTTTGGCAGAAAAACTGAGGACTGAATGGACTGTGGAGACCAAATTGTTCTGTCATGCCTAGGGGTTTCTTTCTACAGATCAGCATGAAGATTTCTTGGCAGGAGAGTGTATAGGAAGTTGGCTTTCACTCACTTGTGCTGTACCTAGATAGAGTATTTGCCCTCCAGAATTGCTAGTCCAAGACTTTCCATTAGCTCTATATTCAGTATATTCGGAACAGAAAAATGAGTTGATCTCTAGGAAAATACCCTGAGATATACTGTTTCATTCAGTTTCTGCTGTAAATTTTGTGCACTGACCTTTTGTTCAATCAGTCTGCATGCCAGGAGACAGCAGTAACCATTGAAGATCACTACAGAAATCAAGTAATTTGAGCCACAAAGCTTCCAGTCTCCCTTAAATAACTACTAGACAACAACTACCTGTTAGGTAATTGTCTGAAGTCTGAGTGATAGAGACTGACAGGACTGAAAGTGCTGCCAGAAGCTATGAATCTGTGTGGTGCTTCCAGAGCTGGACACAGGATTTTTAGACCATTTGTATGCAGCTGTAGAAATGATCCTTCAGGCAACCCAGGATTTATAAGTACACCCTCTAGCTGTTTTGGGTCTGGGAGAAACTTGTCTAGGAGGCTCAATTTTTATATACATTTATTTTCTCTAGAAGATTAATTCCCCTTCATCTTCCTTTCTCCATGTCACTCAAAGGCAATGTGTCACAATAATCTTTCTTCAGAACTAAGGTGGAACACCACTCCTTCCTCCAGCCAGTCAGGGAATCAGGGAAAATTAATTGAAGGATTTTTTACATCAGAGACAGAATATGTCTTCATAGAAGCTCTTCCAGCTCCAGTCCAGTTTGGAAACCTGGTATCCTCAGCTTGAATCCCCTGGCATATGAGTTACAAAGGTTCAGTGAGCTGTTCCAGAGTTGCAGCCCTGGAGAGCTCACACATTCATGACCCCACTTACTGGCTGAGAAATTTCGGCTTTAATAGGCCAACAGGGAAACCTGCTGATCCAAGTCCTAATCCAGTGTCCATCGAATTCAGTCTGCTATGCTGAGCTGAGCTGAGTGTGATATGCAAGAAATTGTTCCATACAGAGAGAGACCAAAGCTCTGATCTGGGTTATGTGAAATAGATAAATAATTGCCTCCAAAAATGTACAGACTGATTGTGAATGACTTACCTCCCTGCTTCTCGACTGTTATTCCCCAGGATAGGTTGTCTGTATAAGCATATAAATTTGCTACATCTTTTCCAAGATAGAAATTTCAGCCATTCTTGTTTTCTTTGAAATGCTTCTTGTTTTGGCAAGTACAGGCTATCAGTGGGTTTTTAGCAATTCAGGGTTTAACTGGAATTTGTATGATGTATGAACTTGATCTTGCAGATCAAGTCAGCCAGTGTCTGCTCTTGTCAGGTTATGCTATTCCTTAAAAAGCATTTTAGGACTGTAGGCTTGCACAATTGACCTAGGCTAGATCTGGCCTTGCCAATGCTGACACATAATGCAAAGCTTGTCTGAAGGCCAAGTTTCCAGAAATGTCTGTGAAATTCATACTCCCTTTCCATTCACTATTGTACATATATAGTGATAAGCTACACACTTGTTACAGCTGTTACTGTATGGTTTATATTTCCCCTTATTGCCTATTCTACGTTCAGAACTGCTGTGACTGAAGTATGCGACATATACTTCTGTGTGGTGACTTTCAGCTAAGATGATCACAGACTCTGAGTGTGCATCTTTTTTGAACATGTGCACTAATCAACTGCTTGCCCATGCATCTGTGCACCCAAGCACAGTCAGTCTTCTCAGACAGAGCAGCCAAAGATGCAGAGGCAAATGGTTTGGGATGGAGCCTACCTTCTACTGGTGAATATCTTTAAAGGGAAAATACTTCTGAATGTTGGTGGGGTCAGAGTATCTGCAGCATCCTTAACATAGCAGTGTTTCTAGAAAAAGCAGAGTTAATTATTCTAATGCCTCTTTCTCCAGCTGGGTGTCCATGGATACGCCTTTCTGAACACTAACAACGGCTACATCCTTTCACACCCAGACCTGCGTCCTTTGGTATGTATAACTATGAACTTGAGAACCTTTGCTTACTTGAAAACACTGACTCTCAGGGATGCTCCTGATTTTTTTTTTTTTTTTTTTTTTTTTTGAGCTGTGGGGGCTACCAGGTTCTGACATATAGACACTGTGAACATGGCAGCCAGAGAAATCTGTTCCACACACATTGATGTATATATGGATGCACGTGTGTATGAAGTGTTAGGTAGCCTACCTGCCTGTTCTCTAAGATAGCATGTGAGTGCTGTACTTGTGTGTACTTAATGTACTGTGGGTACACGTATTTTTGCATGCATGCAAAGTTTCACTGCTGAGTATCAGGCTGCAGAAGCAATTCCCCTCACTCAGGCACATCTCCTCCAGGAAGATTCAGCATGAGTAGTATCCCAGTAATAGCTGCCCAGCAGCTGTAGAGGTGGATGTTTGAGGAATTTGAAGCCAGTAGGATCCAGTACCACAAATCTTAGTAATCTCATAAGTTAGAGACAATGTAGGGACTAGTAGGCTGCAGAGACCTTTTGAGACTTGAGGGGCAGGCTGGACACAAGGACAACCTGTCTCCTTTGTGCTGCCACCTGGATCTCCAGACTGCATACCTCCCTGCAGCACATGAAAGGTTTCATGGCACAGATACTCGGACATGTGATGCATTTAACATTTCATACATGTGCCTGTGTGCACAAATCCACATGTGCAGAGCTGTAAGTTTTAGTGCTGTTACTAGCAAGAGAAAGTGCCACAACAGGGCTTCCCACCAGCTGTCTTCAAAAAGGCGGCTTTGTATAGGAAGACAACAGGCACGGGTGGTTACTGCACTCTGTGAAGAGAAGGGAGATATGGTGTTCCCAGGATAGGGGCTAGGCAAGGCCAGTGCTTTATCCCACCTGGGATTAGCCTCTCCTAGTCTATTGCACACCATTTTCTTCACCAGGGAGATTACAGGGAAATAGCTTGCTTCCATCGGTTAGCTTCAGGAGAAAAGCATACCATTTTGTCAGTGAAGCTAAAGCCTAATTCCCATCAGAAAAGATCTCCTGGTGTTATTATTGTGTTAATGGGATTAGACTCTTAGCTGTGGGCAGCATGTGATTTGCTGGAGGACAGTGTATTGTGCTGAGCTATTTTGTAGAATATTCTCACAAAGCAGGCTGTAGGCTTTACTTGCAAGTTTACCTATGTTCCTGCTTGTTCCTTACTCTTGAAATGGCTTTTCTCAGTTGAACTCCTGTAGCCCAGTGTTGCCCATGTACAGCAAAAGATGGCATGGGACTGAGATGGCACCTGAATCCAAATTTTTCCTTGCCAGTCAGAGACTAGATGAGGCACCCCTGTCTTGTAAATTAAATATCATTTTTAAAGGGTTAGTTTGGGAAGTTACCTAACCACTTACTTGGGTTTTTTATCCTTTTTTTAATAAATCCCAGTATAAAGAAGGAAAGAAATTGAAACCTAAACCAAACTACAACAGCGTAGATCTGTCAGAAGTGGAATGGGAAGATGAGGATGAAATAGTAAGTATCCAAAACTGATATTTGCCTTCTTGTATCTCCTTCTTTCTATTACTTTGTGTGTATGTATGGTGGGAGGAGGAGAGAAGAAGCATGCTTACAGCAGGCAACAGATGCTCTTGGTTTCTTCTATGCGTGACTGGCCTTGCCTAGGAGAGGCTGGTGGTCTACAAAGGGATAAGACTGTTGCTCCCCTTCAAAGTACTTGTCTTCCTCTCAATGTGAGGTTTCCCTGCTCTGCAAGGAGGGAAGGAGCTGGCAGGAGCATGGAAGCACTTGCGAGGTGCTTCAGGGAGCCAGTCTGCATGCACACAGCCCAAATGCTAGCAATAGGCTGCGGCACCTCTGTATGCAGTTTGCTTAATACAAAGCCAAGGTAGTTCAAGAGTATGGGGGCCTCCCATGACGTTACTCATACATGTAGCATATGAGGTATAGTTGGAGTCACGCACTAACAAAATCCACAGAAAGGAAGAAAGTGCAACTCACAAAGAGACTGAAACTCAGTTTTTATTAATAATAAACAAAGAACATAAGAGACTTAGACACTTGGGAAAAACAAATTTCCAGATAGCCCTTTATTGTGCAAATTAGGAGACAGTGAAAACAATAGCTGACTAGAGGGAAAAAAAGATTGGAAAGTGTTCTTTTGCTGAAAGGAGCAAGATTAGTAGAAAGTGAACAAGTGTGCACCTGAACACCTGATGAAAAGTATTTCAGAACTAGGAACCCAGATATAATAGGAAGGCAGCGAGGTTCTGCTGTAGTTGGTTTTCTTTTACTCAAAAGAAGAATTAGGAGAGAATAAATACTTAAGTTGCTAAGATAAGAACTGCATTTGGAGTAAGACAGAATTATCCATGGGACACATGACTGTGGATTACAGAGGAGATTGTTGAGATAAACAGATCTGATGCTATAGATATCCACCCAAACAGGAAGGACAAATGAACTGCCCAGCAAGAGGATCTAAGTAACTGCTGTCACTAGCACAAGTACAAAGGGCCATGCCAAAGGAGTGGCAGCAGACTGAGAAAGGAAACACAACAGGACTATGCGCGAAATGTGGAAAGCAAGGCAAAATTAAGCAGTTTTACATATGGCAGAACTAACAAGATACAGATTGCCTCTGGCTTTATGTGGGAACTCTGCTCCCACTGTTGTTCTCTCTCACTCACTGGAGCCAGTTTTAGTGCCACTCTTCTCTACCCATTTTACTATTTCACAAAAGCTTCCAGGAATTTAGAGGCCTCCACCTTGCTGTCGTAGTTATTTGGCCAGCAAATTCCTGACTGACCAAAAAATTTTGATACTTGAACACAAACATGATGCAAAGTGTAAGGTTTCTGTGTTTAGAYAATCAGAGTAAAACTACCCAGAGCGACAAAAATTCAAAAGAGGCACGAAAAACAAAACCACTTTATGTTCCTATACTGCTTTTTCCAGAAGACAGAAAGGTTGCAGTCACTGAGAGCACACAGACAATCAGTGACGCGAACGGTATCTGCAGTGTGACTTCAGCAAGTCTAGAGACTCTCAAGATACACCCACTGCAGCAGAAAGCTGCCAACATTTCAATGCTCAGATTTGCAGCTATGCTATTAGATCAATGACAGACTCAACATCAGTTACAGCATAATCTCAGCAACACTGATAAGCAGCAAAATCAGACTGGAAAAATATGCCCCTGTGCTAATGATGTGTAATATAGCCAGCTGCTAAAAGAAAGCCAGGGAGGAAAAATGGCAGTGTCTGGAAAATTCAAATTGGTGCACAATAGTAACATCCACAACTGGGCAGCAAGGAAGTTTGGGCTTCCTTAAAGCACCAAACAGATGCTCTCCATGTGAGGGGAAAAGGGAAGGGTCAAGGGATCTTGCCCAGCAGCCTAGGAGCTCTMACCCAAGCAGACTTCCTTCAGCTTTGACTGAGCCACTGAAAAAGAAATTATCCTTCCAGAATCCTTCCAGTGTTGAAAGTGAGTGGCTAAACATCTAGATATTATGAAAAGTCTTAGGTAAACTATATGTCTGTGTTGAATTGAAATCACATGAGAGGGCACTGGAAAGGAGCCAGTGCTCATTACTAGCGATTGGGGCAGCATAGCCTTATCGCTTGCGAGCAGGAGCAGTTGCTGTTTGGGGTGTCTGGAACAGCTGTGGACCAGATGACTCCTCCATCCAAACTTTCCTGCACATTTTTGCAAGTGGATGCCAACTGCCACTGTAACTGTCCTATATAAAAAGGATCAAGTAGTATGAAGACTCCTAGACACCACGACTATAGCTCAATGACTTCTCAGTGCAGGAGAAGCTATTGAAGAAGCAGCAGCTAGCCCAGATCTTAGCACCAACCTACAACCACTCTTGCACAGGACAGTAGCCTGCCTGCAGACTAAGTGGAGCTGAAGAGATCTGAATTTGCTGTCTCAGACGGCTGTTCATTTGCTTCTCCACTGCCATATGGAGCAACAAAAGATGCCTGAGATTTAAGGAAAAGGTATGGATGGAACAACAATATCCAAACAGTCCAAAACCCAGAGAAAATGTAGCAGGCTCAGTCATACCAGAACAGCACATGGTCATGGATGGCTCTGACAGGAAGTCAGACTCTGCTAGCTAAGAAGGAATAATAGTACTAGTCAGTGTTTTGATTTCTAAGGGCCCATGAACATACAAGCTTTATATTCCAGGCCTGTAAATAACCCACTTCAAACAGCCATAGTATTTTGAACTGTGGCCGTGTAAAGTAAATACAGTTGAGACTGACCAGCGCTCGAATGGAAGCCTGTCTCTGGAAGTAAGGAARTAATCTGTGTGAACGAATTAGTTACTTCCCACCTTATTTTTTTCTATTCAGGCTGAAGCAATAAGCTGAAATGCTCTGGGAGGTTGGACCTAAAGTCAAAGCCTTTGTGCTTATGGAAAATTCCCTGGCTGTCTCTTGCAAGAGCTTGAAAGTCACTGTGAAAATTACATTTTGCTTTTGGAAACTGGATTGAATAAACTGGTCTTCCCACTGCCTACCCTGCTATCATACAGTCTTGCTGAGCTGTGTTAAACAGCTGCTTTGCTACACTCCAGAAGTGTTGCTGAATACAGCTTATAATTTATAAATCAGTCTAAGAAAAGTCAAAGAGCTTTGGAATTGGTCTGGGGAAGCTAGTGCACTTTCTCAGGTGTCTTTCTCTCACAGTCTTAAAGTACTGTGCTAATGACTTGCTGGCTGCCAAATGATGAAGTCTGAAACTTGGACTGACAATTTCATAGMTTCCAAGTCCTTTCGTTTAGCTAAAAAGACATATCAACAAGCTTTCAACATAAGCCATTATTATCCTATGTCACTTATTAGACTGATTGAACAAGGATCCTGACCACTGAGAACACATTTTCRGTTTAAAAGAAGCAAGAAAGAGCTGGGTGGTGGGAGGGAATCCAATCACTCTTCTGTCAGTCTCTGTAGGTTAATGACAAGTGGCTCCATTGACACCTGTCCTGCTCTACCTGCAGACACTAACACTCTCATTCACTTCTGCAGCTGAGAACTGCCATGATCAATGGGGAAACAGGCTACCTCTCTATGGATGTGAAGGTCCCWGTGGATAAAGGGGTAAGAAATTATCCTTCTGTTCAGGTCACAAGCAGGAAGGGATGGGAAATAGATGCTGAAGAACCACGAAGGATGTGTTTTCTAATGCYCAGCATTTCTGAATGTGAGAATTTTATTGTTTTACCATGCATATAACACACATGCTAAAGACATAAAATRGAGAATCGTTAGAAGTATTCTTCTTACCTACTGACATTCTGCTCGTACAAAGGTGTTGGAAGTGCTTCACAGCTCCCTACTTTGTCCAAGCAAAGCCAAAAAGCACTTTGTTCATTGTAGGACTGTGAAATGAATCAGAGAGCTTTAAGAGTTTAGAGATGGGGAAGGTGTGTTGAGCTGACCTAGACATAARGAGTTTGGGAGACTCTTTCACAACTCCCTTTCCCTCCCCAAAAACACTCATGAAAATTTTTCCCTCACTCTGTCTGAATATGATTTCCTTTAACCAGCTCCAAGATTAAATTTCTGTGCAAATATTTACATATATTTTATGAAAAATCCCCATGAAGTTGAGACTTTTGAATGTTCCCTACCAGCTCTAATGTAAGGTTATACATCTTCTCTTGGAATCAGTGCAAAATTGTCCTGTACATTAAGTTCACTGGTACTTTTTCATTCAGGTTTATTTAACTCTCCCAAAGATTTTGGCTTTCATCATTTCCTCTTAGGAAGAATTCCAGAGTCCTGCAAGTTACACTGCCCAGAAGTTTTCTATCTTTCAGGAAAATTTTCCATCTTTTAGGAAAGAGCATTTTTTTCAGCAGTCAGGTTGGCTAACTGCTCCTATACTAAACCACTACCAGCACGAGTTCCAATAAACCAACTGCTCACAGTCGATGCCATTTCTTAGTGTAGATATCTCTCAGTCTCCTCTGAATGGTTCCTAGATACATTATTTTTCCCTGTTCTCTGTGTTCACAGCTATCAGGTACCTGTCAATAGATTTGCCCTCCCTCTCTTCACCATTGCCAACATACGCATTTGAAATACTTGCACACTTTTCAGTCCAAAGTAGTTCAGCAATTATTTTTGTTCCTWTTGTCTGTTGTATCGCTTCTGGTACACAAATGCCAGAGTTTCACTGAAGTRTTTGAGTACTGTTTCCCTGCGCTCTATAGAGAGCTTCTATTCTCTGCAACAGGACATTTCTGAACAGGGAGCCTCAGATTTCCTTTCTGCTGTCCCTTTGTATTTCTCCTCTCTTYTTTAGTTGCCCCAGAACTGCTTCCTTGGCTTTTATATTTCTTAACTATTTTTTCCGCTTGACTTTTTTTTTAACTGAATCCCATGCCTTCTTTTTATTCCATTTTTCTAACTTCTAGGGCTGTTGAGACTTTTTCTCCRTATGCAGAGAAATGCCATTTTATTTCGTCTTATAGATCATTGTATATAATGGCTCCTAAGACAGATTTCATCTGTTCCTCTCATTACATCAGGTTCTTGATATACTGTTGTTTACTGATTCTTTCTGTTTACAGTACAGCAGTTAGGTCTCACTCTGCATCTTATTTAAGCCCACATTAATTGCTTTTTTGAAAAAAAAATTATGAGAAGCTGTTTCAAGTGCTTTATATAAACCCAGATATATTGCATGTCCTTTAYTCCCTTCAACCATTAGCTTTGTTACTCTGTCAGAAAAGCAATCAGGGTTTTCCAACAAGTCTGTTCTTTGGAAGTCTGGATTGCTTATTTCTCTGGCTTAACCTCTTTCCTCATTCTGTCTTTGTGCACCCACAATAACATTTCTTCTGAGWCATCTGAAGACATCCTTTTAATTCAGTATTTTAGCCAATTTTTCTGCTCCCCTACCTAAGGAAAAATGTAACAAGAAGTAGCCTCAGCAAGAGATATTGGCTGTTTTATTCTGCAACTCTGTGAGCCTTATGAAGCACAATAGGAGACTGAAGCTGAGCAGGTGACAGTTCTACTTCTATCTGAATACACATGGAGCAGGGACCAGAAGTGAAACTTCGCTGTTCCCTCTAGTACTCTGCTAGCTGATGAAGCAGAGCAGCAGCTGCAACAAAGGAAGTGCTGACAGAGCCTTAAAACAATGGGAATGAGAGAGAGTCAGACAGCAGGGCAAGGGGCTGAGCGAAGGGGATAGAAAATACTCTGTCAGCCATGTAAAGTGATTCCCCAGGCTGATCAAAGGAAGGCATTAGGAACAGAGTGAGATGGAGAGAGAAAAATAAGGACCAAAGAGAAGGGGCAGTCCTTAGAGAGATCTGGCAGCTAGCAGACAAAAGGGTTGAGATTGTAACGGTAGGCGTAAAAGCAAAAGAGCGAGGACACGTGTAAGAGCTGTGGCAAACCACTGCTGATGGCATTAGTGAGGAGTGCCTGCCCAGTACAGTCAGCGTATCAGAGCTTGAAATACACACGTTCCCAGAACATTGGTGCTGTTAAATAGCCATGCCATTGCTGTGACAAGGTGCCTGTGTTCTTGTCATCTTCCTTGCTCTGTGCGCACAGCGAAGTCCTGCCTGATCATCCTCAGTACTCATTCTCAGTACTGATCATCCTCAGTACTGTTTGGTTCCAGGGTGTCTCTGCCTCTTGCTCTTCCACAATGCCTCAGGGAGAGCTGGGTGGCCATTCCCACTCCCTGCCCAAACAGAGGTCTACCCTCCTTCCCAGAAGGATGCCAGAGTGGTTGCACGTGCAGAAGAGGGGCAGCAGGAGGTGAGCRAAGGACAAACAGACAAGCTCTGCAGGAAGAAAGAGTCTTGGATTCCAGAAGGAGTGGCACCCCAAGGCGATCTGCTGCTGCATCCTTCACCCCAGGCAGAGGCCTTCACCCCCAGGTCTCCTCCTTSCCTGTGAGATCAGACTGGCAAGACTGTGGGGACCCTCACTGTCACCCAAATGCCACTGTGTCAGGTTGCTTATCATGATGCTTCTGGAACATCACTGCTTGGCAAAAGACTGTGACCACATTGCTAAACAGTACATAAATGCCACGCAGAGAGGGAGAGAGGTGAAAAGTGGTTGAGCTGTCTGCAACTTTCTCATCTTATTCTGTAACTCTAGCCTCCAKCCGCATCCCCATTAGCCCATCTGCCTTGTGCACAAACTCAGGGCACATTGCAGAGCTGGTACTTTGCGTGTTGCTCCACCTCTACTGCTGCACAGCCTCCGCGCTGAGCAGGTTACAGCAGGCATGACTTTCCCTGGGGAACAGTGAGTTTTCTGTATATCCTCACAGTCTCCCACATACATTGTCTCATCTCATTTTTGGAGTAGGGCTGGKATTTTAAATCTATTAGCATTCATATACAAGCAAAAATGTTGGGATAGAAATTTTCCAAAAACTTCTCTCCTTTGGAAAAAAGTTACACTGACATCAACACTTGCCTACAGGAAAAGGCCAGTCTGGCAGMCAGCTAAAGTTCTCAATCAGCTTTCAAAAATCTGAAATGTCTTGAGTAAAATTTGAAACAAATATTTTCAGGTGAATCAAAATGGCTTGGATTTGAATCAACATTTGTGTTTTATTTTGAAAATGTAAATTGTTTCTTTTATTGATTTTTTTCAGAAAATTGAAATATGTTCTTTTTGTCCCARTTTGGCATGAAAACAAATGTCAGGAATCTCAGCATTTCCTACAAAAGTGGGGAGAGCTGGTCCCAGCTGCACACCTCCCTGGCAAGCCGACTTGCCATTTTGTTTCTGCTAACTCTCCTCTGGCCCGACCTCCTCTCCTTATTAGCTGCCTCACAGAGACCCTAGTCCAGCTGGTGATGATGATGACGAAGTGCAAAGCCATCAAGGTTGCTCTGTACAGCAAAAGACCAACAGGGCCCCGGTGTGTTGGCTCAGTTGATGCAAGAGGCAGAACAGCTTCTCCTCCCTTTCCCRCAGCTGCCTTGGAGCCCCAAAGCAAAGAAAGGTTTAACTGAAGGCCTATATGGAAAAGATCCCTCAAAGACACAAATTGCTGCACATTCATCTCTGCCTCTGGCCTGTCCTGCTGGGGTGTGAAGTGTTGGTGCTGATCAACTACTTTGGCCTAACTTTGGGGACATACTTCCCAGGTCACATCACCACTAGAGTCTTGGTCTATCAGATGGTCTCTCACGTTCTTATTCACGCTTTTATTCCAGAAACGAGTTCTCTTCCTCACCAACGATTATTTCTTCACGGACATCAGTGGCACACCTTTTAGGTGAGCAAGGATTCACATGTCACCAATACAAAGTATCAGGAGTCTTTTCTTCATAAAACTGCTTATGACTCAGGAGAAAAGCAGTGCGAATAACTGATTTCTTTGTTCCTATAATAATTAAAATAAAATCTAGGGTCAACTCAAAATTACTATTAAAATTCATCTGAAGTTCAAAATCCGAAAGCTACATTTTAGATAGATTGTTTCATTTCAGAGAAATGAAAGATATTCAATATCTGATTCTATTAAATATATGTTCTGATGTATGGCTCAAAACAAATCATTGCTATAAAGTGAAAATTATAAAATATCACATGAGAAATCAAGTTAATTTTTATTTTGTGTTTTTTMTCCAGCTGAAATGGTTTGAAATTGGCAAGATTTTAGAAATGCTTTTGTTGACCTGAATGTGCAACTCTGGCCAAAAAAAAAGTGATCAAAAAATGCCTCATAGCTCTACAGACAGGTTCCTTCTCTCCTGCGCTGAAATTAGATCTCACTTAATCCTCTTATGATGATGTTCTTTAATAGCTGTAGAGGAAGTTAATGGCTTTTAGGGTTGTAATTGAAGGGAATGCAGTGTCATGTTCAGGGATTACACCTTGCCTTGCTGACAAGCCCAATGTTTTCCCTCCTACCTGCAGCCTGGGTGTTGTGCTGTCCAGAGGACATGGGGAATACATCCTGCTGGGCAACACTTCAGTGGAAGAAGGTAGGTTAATTTGGAACAGCCATAGTGATCCAATAGACAAGGAAGTTAATCTGAATTTCACTGCTTCACCTCTGCCCTCCCAGCCTATATCTGTCAGTCTGCTACCTAAATGAATACTCAATATATTATTTGGTTTCAGGTTTGCATGACCTGCTCCAGCCAGACTTGTCTTTAGCCAATGAATGGTAAGTGGAGGGAATACTGTCAGTGATGCAGGACTTTGTTCAGAGATGTTGGCAAGGTTCCCAGCAGTTTTGCTTGAGTTSCCCACCTTTAGTGGCCTTGAGAAAAAGTAGTGTTATTCAGGGACTGCATCCTGAAGAACTGATGGTCTTGAGGAAATGCAGCAGCACCTCAAGAATTCAGTTCCATCTCTTCCTTTGAGAGATCACTCCAGGGCCTGATACATCACCCTGCTAGGAAACATCTCCCAGGATTTATCCTCAGTCTTCTGTGCTCAAACTCATCTCTTTCYTCCTCATGTTGCTCAAGATTGTGCTACAAAACCTAGACTACATCAAATCTGGCAGGGGATTTTGTTGCAAGGTTAGCTAGAGATTGAAGTGCTTTTTAAAATCCTAACTTATTTTTGGTTGGCATTCCCATGAACTGAGCCTAGACCCAATTTCAAGTGAACATGCAGCTGATTTATTACCTCTGTTTCAATATCATGTGTAATTTATGGGTTTGCTTGGTTTGGATATGAAACAGGGTGAAGCATGGCACTTTCCATTTATTGCTGAGAGGTTTGGGATTTTCATGAACCCAAAATTCAGCTACACTCAGGCACACGAACCCACCTTGAATCAAAGCCAAGACAAGTATATTCAAGAAGACCTGCAGCCCTTCAGACCTCTCATTACATTGTCAAGTTTCGTAGACAGCACACTTCAGACACATGCAGGGACTCCTCCTTCTACTCCTAACTTGAGGTGTCAGCTTACCATGCTTTACATATTCATTTCTCTTAGACATCTCTCATAAATCATTCCTTTCAGTCCCTTAATGAGTTGTAATTCTCTCTTAGAAGCCCCTTCCTATGTCCTGTCACTGAGGCAGTCAAAATTGAAAGCAGAATTAGAAGTCTGGTTTCTTTTATAAAACAGAGCCCTCTATTTATAATACACTGTCCCACCTCTCCCCTAAATCTGTGTCCTGATGCTCCTGGAGCTGTGTCCCATTTCTTTGGAACAGCTTTTCTTGCCACTGTATCAAACTAAAAGCTCCTTCTGCRTCTCACGTTCTGTTTCTCTGTCTCTCGGCTTTTCTGGTCCCAGCCCAGGGTTACACACACTGCATGTGGTCCCCTGCTTTCCAGATTGATCCGTCACATTGTTATTGTTTTACACACACAGGTACACATCTTATGCAGCATATATATAACTCTGCTGGAAGGATTTGGGACTGTTAAGTAGGTTGCATTGTTAGCTTATGCTGGAGGATTTAAGAGCAGCCATATTAAGTTAGCACAGCAGTCACACTAAATGATGTTTGATTTTATCAGTAGGGCCTGAGTTACGGTAACACTGTTAGGTTTTAAGCAGCTGTGGTGTGCAGCAACAGCAAAATCTTTGCAGTCCAACCTTTCTTGATGAATCTTTGTTTGCAGTTTTGKGGGGGGGAGTTTTTTGTTTGTTTGTTTGGGTTTTTTTTTTTAGGAGCATTTGCTTGATTTGTTTTTTGTCTTTGTGGGCTTGTTTCCCCTCCCTATCAGGATTTACTGCATCACTGACATTGATCCAGACCACCGAAAGCTCAGCCAGCTGGAGGCTGTGATCCGTTTCCTCACTGGAGAGGAACCTGACCTGGAATGTGAGTCCTCGGTATCAAAAAGGCCCTGCTGGGGTTTTCCTGTTCCCATCATGGTACAGAAGGGACTAGGAGAAACTGATTGGTGTCAGACTGAGCTCCTGCGGCATCTGCTCACGCAGGCAGAACTGAACTCAAGCCCAGCTTAATTCACAAGTGGAAATGAGCTGAGGACCCACTTCCTTGTCTCTGTCAGAGGATTATTTTCCATTTCAAAACTGTCACATAACTTGGCCTTATTGAAGGTCTCTGTATAGGAAATAGTGAAGGGTGAAAGGCTTGAATGACGCAGGGAGGCTGCACACCGTGTTTAAGGTAGACTGACCAGCAGCAGCGGAGAGGGAGACAGCAGGAGAGCCAAGAAAGCTGCTGTGACTATTCTGCTCCCTAGGGCTCCAGCTAGCATCCTATCAGTGCTGCACTGCGCCATCTAGACAGATGGGTTCTTCCAGAACAAGGATTATTGATTTTGTTTTTCAAACACAATTGGTAATTGATATGGGGAGGAAAAAAGAAAACCTGTTACCAAATGATTATCTCCCCCAGTCCCCCTGCTGCTCATCCCTCACAGCAGGCCCCATTCTCTAGGTAAGTGTAGCCACACAACCAGCTTATACAGCACCACTACAAAGTGGGAATCACTGCTGCGGGGCGGGGGAGGCAGGCAGCTGTGCGTGAGGAATCCCTATAGCAATCTAGCTTCAGGATGTCCTTCAGCCAACCCCACTCTCCACAGCTTCAACCTCTTAGTTACGTCAAATGCCTAGTCAAGTGTTTGCATATCATGCTCCACCTGAGAAACCTCTGGCAGAGAGGTGGGAATCTCTTAAAATTGTAAACAAATGGAATCCAATAATTGTTTGTCTCTTATGCAGTGTGAACAGATCTCTCCTGGCTCTGTTTGGAGCAGACACAAAGGAGGAGACGTATGAGACCAAAAGGCCAGGGAGGCAGAAGAAAATTTTAGGAGAGCTGACTGTGAAAGCATGGAGATTTGGAAGTGTTATGGAGGAAAAAGAAATAGGATTTGGACATGGCCTAGATATGTGGGGGCCAGGGAAGAAAAGATCTGCCTGTGACCTCTGTTTTTGAGATCTGAATGACAGCAAGGATGGGGGAATGGATCTTGCCAGCTGTGACAGAGGAAGTATAAGAAAGTTGGGAACACTTGGAAGAAAAGATTAGGAGAGCCCTGCAGGCTCAGCCCAGAATGTGGAGGCTCAGACACCAAAATGGAGTGGATGGCTCTGTCTAGAAAAGCAACAAGGGCAGCATTTCTGGAATATGACAGCTATCACATGCTCAGAACATGATACAACTGTAAGCAGGGCAATATAAAAATGAAACAGATCAAATCAAAGATTAGTTTAGATACTTTTCTACAATGGGATTTTAGAGCATGCCATTTAAAGCATGATACCTCACACTTTTCCAAACACCTCTCAGTCCCAATTCAGGCTGGACTAGCCTGGTAGTTTAGACTGGCTGGACCATCTGAGGGAAACCAGGACAGGACAGCATCCTGTGAGACCTGCAGGAAAGATAGAGGGTTAATGCCAAGACACACCAAGGAGCACAAGGAAAGGCTTTAGGCCATCAAGAAGTCACTAAAGGTTTTGATGGAAGCTGCTTGAGTGGAATGGGGTGGCTGGTGTCCTCAATACAGGGCACCCAGAAGCAAGGCCTAGGGGAAGGATTTCAGGCAACAGCTGTGGACAGCCTGCTCAGTCAAGGAGAAGGCCAGAGAGAAGGTGTGGTGAATAACTTCATCGGAAAGCCTCTCATTTGCCCACTTTTTAAAACCCAAACCTTTCCACCAAGTTTAGAGGAGGATCAGCATGATGAATCTCCCTTATTAGAGCAGCCCCTATAGCTCTTTCTCTGCATGAGCACCATTTGCCTTAGCAGTAACATCTGCTCCTGTGCTCTCCACCAGGCAGGACTGTGGGTCCCGTCTTCAGCACTGCAAGGGGCTGCCTCTTTCCATGCTCTGTTGCTCCACTGTCCACAGCCAGACAGATGGTCTGTGACAAGGGACTCTTTAAGACATCCAGGGGGGCGGTATGTCTTTCTCTCCTGATTCTTGTTCCCCTTTCTCCTTAGGTGATGAGGAGTTGGTCCAGGAAGTGCTGTTTGATGCAGTAGTCACTGCACCCATGGAGGCCTACTGGACAACACTAGCCCTCAATATGTCCACGTAAGTGTGTGAGAAATAAATGTGTAAAACACCACTGACGCTGCATTTCCAGATGTGCTTACTAGTGCCAGACACAGATGCTTACACCATATATGGGAAATTTTTAGAAATAGTTCAGAAGGCACTGGTATCTTTCAGAAGTGAACTCCAGCAGGTTGGGCCTTCTCAGGGGCCTTCTCAGTTCTCAGGCCTTCTCAGCTTTCTGGTTKGTGAGGTTTCTTTGGTACTGAAACATTCTCTTTAAGGTCAGCCATGTTTGAATGGAGAACAGTAATGATCCAGAAGTGTCACTGCAAGAGGTGTTCAGCACCAGCTCATTGCAGCACCTAACTCAGGTGCACAGTGTTTCCCTCTATAGTTGATACAGTTTGGTACCTCACACCAAATAAGACCATTTCAGTTTGATGTTTACAGTTAGGATGTGAGGGAGAAAGTCCAGAGAAGGGAAGACTTTCCTTTGGTTGAGGAGGAAAGGATTAGAGGCCTTCTGGGCAGGCTAGACATCCACAAATCCATGGGCCCAGATGGGATTCACCCACGGGTACTGAGGGAGCTGGYGGATGTTGTTGCCAGGCCACTCTCCATCATCTTTGAAAAGTCCTGGAGAACTGGAGAGGTGCCTGAGGACTGGAAGAAAGCCAATGTCACCCCAGTCTTCAAGAAGGGCAAGAAGGAGGACCCAGGCAACTACAGGCCAGTCAGCCTCACCTCCCTGGAAAGGTGATGGAACAGCTCATTCTGGATGTCATCTCCAGACATACGGAGGAGGAGAAGGTGATCAGGAGTAGCCAGCATGGATTCACCAAGGAGAAATCCTGCTTAACCAACCTGATAGCCTTCTCTGATGGCATGACTGGCTGGGTAGATGAGGGGAGAGCAGTGGACATTGTGTGCCTTGACTTCAGCAAGGCTTTTSACACTGTCTCCCATAACATCCTCCTAGAGAAGCTCAGGAAGTGTGGGTTAGACAAGTGGACAGTGAGGTGGATTGAGAACTGGCTGAAAGGCAGAGCTCAGAGGGTCGTCACCAGTGGCGTGGAGTCCAGTTGGAGGCCTGTGGCTAGTGGCATTCCCCAAGGCTCAGTACTGGGTCCCATCCTGTTCAACTTACTCATCAGTGACCTGGATGAGGGGACAGAATGCCTCCTCAGCAAGTCTGCTGATGATACCAAGCTGGGAGGAGTGGCTGATAAAGCTGAGGGCTGTGCTGCCATTCAGATAGACCTGGACAGGCTGGAGAGCTGGGTGGAGAGGAACCTCCTGAGGTTCAACAAGGGGAAGTGCAAGGTCATGCACCTAGGGAAAAATAACCCTAGGCGCCAATACAAGCTGGGGGTTGACCTTCTGGAGAGCAGCGCTGCAGAGAAGGACCTGGGAGTCCTGGTGGATGACAGRTTGACCATGAGCCAGCAATGTGCCCTTCTGGCCAGGAAGGCCAATGGTCTCCTGGGGTGCATTAGGAAGAGTGTTGCCAGCAGGTGGAGGGAGGTGATTCTGCCCCTCTRCTCAGCCCTGGCGAGGCCTCATCTCRAGTACTGTGCCCAGTTCTGGGCTCCCCAKTAAAAGAGAGACATGGAGCTACTGRAGAGAGTCCAGCGTAGGGCTACAAAGATGATCAGAGGGCTGGAGCACCTGYCCTACGAGGAACTGGTGCAAGAGCTGGGCCTCTTCAGCCTGGGGAAGAGAAGACTGAGGGGGGATCTTATCAATGTGTGAAGGAAGGGTGTCAAGGGGAGGGGACAAACTCTTTTCAGTTGTCCCATGTGACAGGACAAGAGGCAATGGGCTGAAACTGAACCACAGGAAGTTCTGCCTGAMCRTGAGGGGGAATTTCTTCMCTGTGAGAGTGACRGAGCWCTGGACCACGCTGCCCAGAGAGGTTGTGGAGYCTCCTTCTCTGGAGATCTTCAAGGCCYGCCTGGACGCAACCCTGTCTAACATGYTCTAGGTGACCCTGCATGAGCAGGGAGGTTGGACTAGATGATCTCCAGAGGTCCCTTCCAACCTTACTGATTCTGTGATTCTGTGATTCTCTATGCATGGATTGTCCCTCTGAATGGCAGCAAAGCTGTACAGCTTGACTTCCTATATGACTACCAGCAAAAAAACATCCCAGTGGGAAAGGAATTTGGTCCCTTATCAACAGCAGGACAAAGGGAGTTTGATCATGTGTCTGTTGGTGATGCCTTCAGGTTGAGACTCAGGAAAGGACAGGACAGCCTGGCTTTAAAGGGCAGATTTCTACTTCATTATTCTCAGGGTGGCACCTATTGTTTTTAGTATCTAACATCATGTCACACAGATCTGCTTTCAGCAGACAACATAGTACTTACACAGATTCATGGCCACTTGCAGTGACTCTTCTCCCTGTTTCAGTTACSTACTGGAACACAACTTGAGCCGGTGGCAACCCTGCTAGGAAATTTTAGCCAGCACATCCTTAGAGGGCCACAGCAATACACACATCTCACTTTAAAGCTGCACCATATACACCACACTGAAGCATGCTCTCCACCGTGTAGCTCTCCCATCTGTGCCCTTGATGACTCCAGTTATAGTTGTCTATGTTCTGTTTCAGACTAGATCTGCTACTTGGCCCATCCCATACAAGCTTGAGATAGACATTATTTCTCTGCAGTCCTTCTCCCTTGCTTATGTCCTATTTACAAAAGAATCAAATGAACAAACTTCAAAACTGTAACTGTAGGCACAAGTGTAAGCCAATCAATTGTTAGCCAAAGACTAGTTTGCTGTTAGCAGGTAGAAGCCAGTGTCATTCCTGCTATAAATGTGGTTACATTACAAATGAATTTGGCTGCTACTTCCCCTGGTGTGTTTCTAGTTTGAAAGACCCTTACCTTCTGACAGGGAGATAGCTCATGTTCTCAGAATTATTTGCATCTACTTGTATGTTTGTGCCCCACAGGGAGACTGAGGCAGGCATTGAGATGGCATTTCTGGGCACTCGAGCTGGACTCATGAGGAATGCCTTATACGTGGGCTCTGAGAAACTTTCCAACAGGCAAGTCCCTAAACTGCATTACAGGGTTTCTCTCAGTTTCTGCTAAGGGACAGCAGGAAATCACCACCAGTCTCTGAACTGTATTTGGGAATGCAGAAATGGAAACAAGCAAGACCTTTGTGGAGTGGGTGCTGCTTTATGAAGTCAGGGGAGGGGTTCTTTGTCTTGCTCTGGTTCTTTTGAATATTTCTTTAAAATACTGCCTCAAAGTGCATTCATTTCAATGTAAAATGAAAAATTTCAACCACTCCCTGACTTCAGTCAGCTAAATGAGAGAATATCCCCAGTTGCTACAGATCCCTAGAACCATTTTTGCAGTGTAGAGGGATCTGCTCTCCAGTGCCCAGGAGACATTCCAGTCCGGATAAGTTTGATCTTTCTGTCTCGGTTCCTCTCCCAGATTTATTCTGTTCTGGCTCTTACATTGTCCACATCACAGTAATATCCCAATGCCTTCCAGTGATGCATTAAGTGATGTGACTGACATCTGTCATATATGATTCATTCTCTTGTCCTCTCCCTCAAGGCAGAAGTGTGTGTTCAGTGAAGGGTTTTGACATGGAAAGGGAACAGTTTTCATTTTTGTTGAGTTTTAAATGTAGACTGGCGCATGCTGTTGCAAGAAAGGACAAGCCACAGAGGCATCACGAGCAGCTGGAGCAGAACAGGCTGGCATCAATGGTGGTCCTTAGCTTCTTTGCAAGCGTTTCACTGTCTTCGAGACCCCCAAACATGATCTTTGCTTTCAGCTCCATTGTGCTTGAGGTGCTGAACATGTTGGCCACTTTTCATGTTTTTGAGGCCATCCTGGATAAGCTAGAGCCAGGACTTGAGCACAAGGAAGAAATTGGTGTGTATAGGATGCTGTTACGACAATTCCCTATCCCACACCGCTCACCAGGAGCATTGCTCAGAGCTTTCAACAGCTGCAGTCACTACATTTCTGTGGCAGAACCTCGTGTCTCACACGTGAGGCACTTCTGGAATCTCCTGAAAGGAAGGAACTGAATAAACGAGTAGTTATCATTATGTCAAAATATATGGGGAAATGAGAGCCTGAAAACAAAGTGGCTTTGTCAGGCAAGAACTGACCACCTCTAGGGAAGGCGGGGACCTGCTCTCCCCGAGGGCTCTCCCAAGCGCTCATCGCCTGCCCTGCCGAGCCCCCCCGGCCCATCCTTCGCCCTTCAGGAGCATCGCTTTCCTCAGCTCCGCCAGCCAGGGCGCCTCGAGGACTTCAGCACTTCGCGGCCGCAGCATCGCCCACCCCGCTTTTCCCGTTTATCTCTGGCACTGTCCAGGCTCCTTCTCCCACCTCTCGCCMGTTCCTTTGTGGCAAAGCTTTGACCAGGGGGATTCCCTCGCCCACCGGCGCTAACCCCGGCGGCGAAGGGCGGCCGCCGCTC